>NW_027397070.1:12016969-12084508 GCF_003265705.2 Callorhinus ursinus
CTTTCTTTCTTTCTTTCTTTCTTTCTTTCTTTCTTTCTTTCTTCTTTTTTAAGATTTTATTTATTTATTTGAGAGGGGGAGAGAGCAAGAGCTGAGGGGGTAGGGGCAGAGGGAGAGGGAGAAGCAGACTCCCCACTGAGCAGGGAGCCTGATGTGATGCAGGGCTCAACCCCAGGACTCCTGGATCTTGACCTGAGCTGAAGGCAGACACTTAACTGACTGAGCCACCCAGGTGACCCTTGTGTGTATTTTCTTTTTCTTTCTTCTTTTTTTTTTTTTAATGATTTTATTTATCCATTTGAGAGAGAGAATGAGAGAGCGAGCGAGCACATGAGGGGGGAGGGTCAGAGGGAGAAACAGACTCCCTGCAGAGCAGGGAGCCTGATGCGGGACTCAATCCCGGGACTCCAGGATCATGACCTGAGCCGAAGGCTGTTGCTCAACCAACTGAGCCACCCAGGCGCCCCCCCCCTTTTTTTTTTTTAACACTGTTTAAGTCTATATAACAGTTGGTCTCATGGAGGAGAACACTGGAATAGGTTAGACTTTATTGCTCTAGCAAGCTCAAATTGTGTCAGACAACTTCCATCATCTGCCACAGTGTTGCTTGCAAGCTTGTGTGTATTTTCTTAATGGAAAGATTGACTTAGTTTAGAGACAGAATTTCCCAGTATGTAAGCATGAATCCTAAGCAAGTGGATACAATACTTTATATTTAGCTGATACTTTACAATTTGTAAAACTGTTGGGGAAGAAAAACTTTCCTTTGCCCTTTAAGGTCTTCTGGCTGGTCTAAAATCAGATTGGCAAGAGACAGATTAACAGGGGAAAGTCAAATCTCATTTTGTACATGAGGGAATCCAAATAAACGTGAGATTCCAAAGACAAGTCAGGAAAAATGATGTACATATGTTTTGGGTTTTGTTTTTGTTTTTGTTTTTTAAGTAAGCTCTACACCCAGTGTGGGACTTGAACTCATAAGTCTGAGATCAAGAGCCTCATCCTCTATCAACTGAGCTAGCCAGGTGCCCCCAAATGGAGGCATATATGTCATCCTAAACTAAGGAGAAGGGGTAGGAGTCTGGGGCTTCAAAGGAAAGGAAGACAATTCACAGGAAGAAAAGAAAGAGTAAATGTTTGGTGTAAAAAAAAAAAAAAAGGTTGCTGGGCCATCCAGAAACAATGGGACAGAGAGAGGGCTTTGATTAAATAGGCCTTGCTAGTTTTCTCTCTACTACGCCTAGTTCATATTTTAATGTAGTTCTCCGTGGTGATGGCTCTGTTCCTTGAGTAGATCCTCTGTCTAAATTCCTTTAGGCAGCTAGAGGGGAAGCTCAGAATTTCTTCCTGTGTCCTTTGGTCCTTGATTATTTTTAGCTCAAAATAATCTGCATGCCAAAGTGGCACATCTTGGGGCTACTTATTCTGAATGCCTACAAAACCTTTCCCTTTCTTTATTTCTCTTGAAGTTCCATGGAAATCATGGAGAATGGATCTCCAGTGCTCCAAACATTTGCTCTGTCTGGGTATCAGGCACTCTTCTCCTTCCTGGACTCTTCCTCTCAGCATCTCCCTCCCTCCACAGCTTGAAATTTGCAACAAAGAGATTCCATAGAGGCTACAACCCTAACAGAGACCAGGTCTGGAGACAGGGACCTAAATTAGGTGTCAGAACTCCCATCAAAATTGGGGATTCCAAAGATGCTAGTCACCCCAGCTGTGACATCAAACCCTTTCCAAACCCTTACTCCCTCCCCCCTCACCCCACCACCCACTGGCAGAGTTGATATTTTCCATACACTAGGATTCTTTTCCCAAAGATATTTTTGTCTTTGCACATATCTTGTTGCATTGTACTAGTTTATGTGTTCTGCACACAGCTAGGCTCTAAATTCCTTAAGGATCTGAGTCCTACTCAATCTTTGAATTTCTGGAACCTGGAATATAGTAGGTGCTCAATAGATAATGAAGTAATATATTTAAGATGCTTTAGTGCTGGGGCGCCTGGGTGGCTCAGTCGGTTAAGTGTCTGCCTTTGGCTCAGGTCATGATCCCAGGGTGCTGGGATCGAGCCCCACATTGGGCTCCCTGCTCAGCAGGAAGCCTGCTTCTCCCTCTCCCACTCCCCCTACTTGTGTTCCCTCTCTCGCTCTGTCTCTCTCTGTCAAATAAAGAAATAAAATCTTAAAAAAAAAAAAGATGCTTTAGTGCTATAAAGACAACAAAAAGGAAGCTCTTGAAGACTGTGAGGTCTTTCCATGTGCCCTTTTGAGGCCGGCACTTAGAAGCTCAGGGCCAGTAGCAACTCCTTTTCTACATACCTGTTATTTATAACCAGAACCTATCACCACTTGGTAAAGGGACAGCATTACCAAGAATTGCTGCATGAATTTTGGATCCTGTGTAGTGGAGGGATCTGAGTGTCAGACATCATGTATGTGGGAAACAAAGGCAGAAGAAAAAATTATTAAATTTCCTTACTACTTACAGCGCATTGACACATCCTTGAAACAGGCCGAGTGACATTCCTCTAGGGACTCAGCTGCTTCAGTGTTAATACTTTGCTAAGGGCAAAAGGCAATCTTAGCCCAACCCCCAGGATCCTGTAAGTCTACTTTAACATATAAAAATTCCTTTGGACACTTCCTTTATCTCTGCCCCCCTCCCAAGATACATGTTGGCAATCATCCCCCAGGCATACGACCCACCGATATACACCATGACTCAGGTTTTATTAGACAGTAATAAGTGACCTTTTCTGGGGCGCCTGGGCGGCTCAGTTGGCTAAGCGTCTGCCTTCCGCTCAAGTCATGATCCCAGAGTCTCGTGATCAAGCACCACGTTGGGCTCCCTGCTCAGCGAGGAGTCTCCTTTCCCTCTCCCCCTCCTCCTTCTCTCTCTCTCTCCCCCCACCTCATGTGCGTGCGCACACTCCCTCTCTCTCTCAAATAAGTAAATACATAAAATCTTTTAAAAAATGATCTTTTCCCAGCATATAGGTAGCCCCCTCAAGGTCCTGGAAACCTTGCTTCCAGAATTCCTTAGAGACTTAACGCTATCTCTAACCCTTTCCCAACTTGAAAGTGTATAATGGGCCGGCTCCTCCTGACCCCGGTGCAGCTCTTCCTGCCCACGTGCCTTAATAAAACCACCTCTTTGCACCAAAGACACCTCAAGAATGTGTTCTTGACCACGGGCTTTGAACCCTCACATCTTTCTACATCAATGTGTATTAGTTTCCCATGGCTGCTGTAGCAAACTACTGTGAATTTAGTGGCTTAAAACAATACAAGTTTATTGTGTTACAGTTCCAGAGGTCAGAAGTCAGAAATGAGTCCTACAGGGCTAAAATCAAGGTGAAGGCAGCCCTACTTGCTTTTGGAGCTACGGCAAGAGAATCTGTTTCCTTGTCCTTTCCTGCTTCTAGAGGCTGCCCACATTCCTTGGCTTATGGTCCCCAGACAGCTTCAGTCATCACATCTCTGATTCTCTCCTGCCTCCCTCTTTTACTTCTGAGGACCATTGTGATTATTTTGGACCCGCTGGATAATTTAGGATAATCTCCCAGTTCAAAATCATTAACTTAATCACATCTGCAAAGCCTCTTTTGCTATGTGAAAGTAGCATAGTCAAAGGTTCTGGGACTTAAAACAGGGCCATCCTTTGGGGATGTTTAAGAAAAAAAAAGAAAGAAACAACAAGCCCCAGATGGAGTCATTTGGCACCCCCGCACCCTGTGACAGCAAACCAAGAATTACGGTTTCGACCTATCCCAGGAATATGAACTCTTCAAAGTCAATCTGAAATTTTCTGATTAGCACCAGTGAGGTGGTCTGCATGGTAAAAATCCTACTGTGGGCCACCCCTCGCCCTCCCCCGCCCCCAGAAGATGTCCTGGCCTGCAACAGACCTTTCTTTTGCTAATAACTCCCTTGCCCCACTTTCTTCTGTAAAAACCTTCCACTTTATACAACTCCTCAGAGCATCTCTCTACTTGCTAGAGGGATGCTGCCGGATTCATGAATCATTTAATAAAGCCAATTAGATCTTCAAACTTACTTGAATTTTTTTTAAGATTTTATTTATTTGACAGAGAGAGACACAGCGAGAGAGGGAACACAAGCAGGGGGAGTGGGAGAGGGAGAAGCAGGCTTCCCGCTGAGCAGGGAGCCCGATGCGGGGCTCGATCCCAGGACCCTGGGATCATGACCTGAGCCGAAGGCAGACACTTAAGGACTGAGCCACCCAGGCACCCCTTGAATTTTGTTTTTCAACCAGGGCCATTATTCTGCCTACCACACCACATCTGTTCCCTTTAGCACTTTCAAGCCCAAACAAATAACAGGTGGGACAGAAGGACCCTAAACAATCCAGTTCTAGAACTCACATCTCAGCTCCAGTTTTCCATTTGCTGGACCACACATGGATGGCAGCGGCGCGCTGCATTAGGCCTACGTCAGAGTGGCCTCACAGAGGACGGATCTGAATGGAATCTTCACTCTGACACATGGTAGTGGCACAGTCTTGGCCATTTACTTCGCTGCTCTAAGGCTGTTTCTTCCTGGGGCGCCTGGGTGGCTCAGTCGGTTAAGCGGCTGCCTTCAGCTCAGGTCATGATCCCAGGGTCCTGGGATCGAGCCCCATGTCCGGCTCCCTGCTCAGCGGAGAGCCTGCTTCTCCCTCTCCCTCTGCCTGCCACTCTGCCTACTTGTGCTCTCTATCTCTCTGTCAAATAAATAAATAAAATCTTTAAAAAAAAAAAAAAGGCTGTTTCTTCCTGCATGAAAAGGGGATTATGTCATCTCCTTCCTCTCGGAATTACGGTGAGGATCAGGTGAGATAAAGTACGTAAAACTCTTTCCAGTACGAGAATAGGAACCCTGATGGCCATTGTTAGCAGCAGTGTGGAGTGAAGGTGAGAGCATGATTTTACCAATGATGGGGTTCAGGGCAGGCTGCCCCCAAATATGCCACTTTGGCATATTGATTATTTTAAGTTAAAGTTACCTAAGAAACATCCAGTGCAAACAGCACGCACTGATCATCCTTTGTCCCCCTGAAGGCAGGAAATACATCTCCTATGTGAAAGGTACCCCTCCTGTACCAGGAGGTAAAGAGACATCCTATCACCAGAGATAGCAAATTCAGGGCCAAGAAAGCTGTATGAACAACGCTTGTTACTTCCTCACTAGTTCAGTACCCTCAGGTCACGCTTCTTTATCTTTCCTTTGTCTTTCCTCACACATTTATTATTTCTTTGCTTAAAAGAGATGAAAGCTGCCTGCCTTGAGTTTCACATTTCTATGAGCTCCTGTGTATGAAATTAAGTTTGTTTTTCTCTTGTTAACCTGTTTTATGTCCATTGAATGATTAGGCCAGCCAAAGAATCTAGAAGGGGAGAAAGGAAGTTTTCCTGCCCTATACCAACTCACAGGTGGCAGTCATGAAGCAATCCCAGGTCTCATGGGTATTGATTTGTAAGGCTCAGCTTAAGTTGGTTTATTCAAGATACCTTAGAAAATCGGAAAAGTGAACATCCCCTGATGCATATTCTCCCAAGAAACAAACTAGTCGGATTTTCTGTGGCATATAAAAGTTTAGAGTCATTTTCAAGTCCTGTCGAAACCAATGAATCTGAAAGATTATGCAGAAAAATTCTATCCTGGCCCCACTCACTGTCAAGACACATCACACTCAGCTCCCACAGCTACTTCCTGACAAAGACAAATGTAAGTGTAAAGACATTTGCCACTTCAAAATGTACCTTTCTACCCACATGCCTTCTTTATTCTGACATCTCTCCTAACCCACGCCTGAGCTAAAAGACTGGTAAGGAGGCAAGTCAAGTATTTTTCTGAATTTGAGTTGGAACTTAAAAGGAGAAAATAAACATAGTGGGAGATGTGTGTCAGAGTCTGATCTCTGTGACTCACTCTCTGATCCACAAAACTCACTTTGGGTCTTACACATCTCATTTCTAGTTCTTTCTAACTTAGGAACATGACCTCATAGTAAAGGAACTTAGCAGTTTATGTCACATGATGAGGCAGTGAGGTAGAGAGTCCCGCAGTGCAGGGCAGGAAGTAGTGAAATGTTTGAAACAGTTGCAAACTCTGTACTGATAGATGCTAGTTTCGATTTATTTATTTTAAAGTATGTTTGAAAAAGATTTATTTATTTTAGAGCGAGAGCACGTGTGTGCGCAGGAGAAGGGGCAGAGGGAGAGCGAGAGAGAATCTCAAGGAGACCCTCGCTGAGCGTGGAGCTGGATGTGGGGCTCCATCTCACAGCCCTGAGATCATGGACCTGAGCTGAAATCAAGAGCTGGACACTTAACTGACTGAGCAACCCAGGCGCCCCGCTAGTTTCAATTTATTAACTCACAGACACATTTGTCAGATTCATCTATCACTGATTTGCTACTAATCGAATCATGAGAATAAGTAGCAATTGATTACCTAAATTATACAACACCTACTAAAACAGAATCTGAGAAAAGAAACATGCTTGTAATTTATTTAAGGTGGAAATCCTTTCTTTAGTGTACTTTATTACAAGAGCTATAGATTTTTATTCTTTATTTTATTTATTTTTTTAGATTTTATTTTTAAATAATCTCCACACCCAATGTGGGACTCAAACTTACAACCCCGAGATCAGGAGTAGCATGCTCGGGGCGCCTGGGTGGCTCAGTCGTTGGGCGTCTGCCTTCCGCTCAGGTCATGATCTCGGGGTCCTGGGGTCGAGCCCTGCATTGGGCTCCCTGCTTGGCGGGAGGCCTGCTTCTCCCTCTCCCACTCCCCCTGCTTGTGTTCCCTCTCTCCTTTTGTCTCTCTCTGTCAAATAAATAAAATCTTAAAAAAAAAAAAAAGAGTAGCATGCTCTACTGACTGAACCAGCCAGGTGCCCCCACCAAAGCTGTAGAGTTTTAAATCACAGAAATCATATAGACACGAAAAGCATTCCATCCGAAAACTATATGTTAACAGACGTGAATAAGAGTAGGCAAGAGAACAAAAACTAAGTCAAGAATGACAAAAGCCTACTCAGTCACTCATTCTTTTGTTTCATTTATTGAGCACCTCTGCTAGAAGCCGAGAATGCAGAGATAAGAATAACATAATTCCCGTCTGGAAAAGAGTCAATTCTGTGAAATTAAAGCAAGGCAGCCAATGTCTATGGAAGAGTTGCATGGGTTGGGAGCACAAAGGAGGGCCACCAGCTCAGTCTGGAGGGAGTTGGGTCCAAAGGGACAAGTGCAAGGTCACTAGGCAGATAGGATAAAGGGCATGCAAAGCAGAGGGAACTGAATGTACAAAGCCACAAGAGTATTCTGCAGACAATGAGAAAGACAACAAAGATTTTTCAATTATTTTTTTAATAACAGCTATATTGAGATTATTCACATATAAAATTTACCCTTTTAAACTGTACCTTTTTTTAAAATATTTTATTTATTTATTTGACAGAGAGACAGCGAGAGAGGGAACACAAGCAGGGGGAGTGGGAGAGGGAGAAGCAGGCTTCCCGCTGAGCAGGGAGCCCGATGCGGGGCTCGATCCCAGGACCCTGGGATCATGACCTGAGCCGAAGGCAGACGCTTAACGACTGAGCCACCCAGGTGCCCCTCTCAGTGGTTTTTAGTATATTCACAGTTGTGCAACCATCACATTATCTAAGTTTAGAACATTTTTATGGATCCCAAAGGAAAACTCCACAACCATTATGAGCAGTCATTCCACATTCCCACCTTCCCTCAGCCCCTGGCAACCACTAATCTGGGAGGATTTCCCCTTGTGGACATTTCATATGAATGCAATCATATAATACATAGTTTTTTGTGACTGGCTTCTTTCACTTCAAATAACATTTTCAAGGTTCATCCATGTTGTGCCATATGTCAGTACTTTGTTCTTTTTTAGGGTCAAATAGTGGTTGTATGGATATAACACATTTCCTTTATCCATTCATTAGTTGATGGGCCTTTCAGCTGTTTGCACTTTTTGGTTATTGTGAATAATGTTGCCATAAACATTCATGTACACATTTTTGTGTGAACATTTATTTATTTTCATTTCTTTGGTGTATATACCTGGGAGTGGAATTACCGGGTCGTATGGTAACTTCACATTTAACATTTTGGGGAGCTGCCAAACTTTTCGAAAGTGGCCACCCCATTTTATAATGATTCACAACGTTCCAATTTCTCTACATCCTTACCAACACTTGTTATTGTTTGTGTTTTTTTTTAAAGATTTTATTTATTTATTTGACAGAGAGACACAGCGAGAGAGGGAACACAAGCAGGGGGAGTGGGGGAGGGAGAAGCAGGCTTCCCGCTGAGCAGGGAGCCCGATGCGGGGCCCGATCCCCCGGGGGCCCACGGATCATGAACTGAGCAGAAGGCAGACGCTTAACAACTGAGCCACCCAGGCGCCCCTTGTTTGTCTTTTTTTATTTTAACCATCTGAGTGAGTGTGAAGTCGTAACTCCTTGTGGTTTTGATTTGCATTTCCCTCATGGCTGATGATATTGAGTGTCTTTTCATTTGCTTATTGGCCATTTGTATATCTTCTTTGGAGAAATATCTCTTAATACCCACAGTTCATTTTTAATTTTTTAAAATTTTAAAAAAGATTTTATTTATTTGAGAGAAAGAGCAGCACAAGCAGGAGGATAGGCAAGGGAGAGAGAAAGGGAGAAGCAGACTCTCCGCTGAGTGGGGAGCCCGATGCGGGGCTCCGTCTCAGGACCCTGGGATCATGACCTGAGCCGAGGGCAGACGCTTAACCAACTGAGCCACCTGCGTGCTGACCTCCCAGTTCATTTTTTAAATTGGTTATTTGTCTTTTTATTAAGTTGTAAGAGTTCTTTATATACTTTGGATCCAAGTCCCTTATTAGGTATATGATTTACAAAAAAATTTCTCATTCTGTGGGTTGTGGTTTGTCTTTTCAGCTTTTCAGTGATGTCCTTAGAAGCGGAAAACTTTGAAATTGTGATGAAGTCTAGTTTATCTAGTTTTTCTTTTGTTTCCTGTGCTTTTGGTGTTATATCTAAGAAACCATCACCTCATCTATGTTTAAGGCGCCTGCATGGCTCAGTTGGTTAAGCGACTGCCTTCGGCTCAGGTCATGATCCAGGAGTCCCTGGATGGAGTCCCGCATCCGGCTCCCTGCTCGGTGGAGAGTCTGCTTCTCCCCTCTGACCCTCCCCCTCTCATGTGCTCTCTCTCTCTTTCTCTCTGTCTCAAAAAAAAAAAAAAAAAATCTTTATAAAGATTTTCTCCCATTTTTTCCCTAAGAGTTTTGTAATTCCAGGCGCCAGTGGCTCAGTTGGTTAGGTGACTGCCTTCGGCTCAGGTCATGATCCTGGAGTCCCGGGATCGAGTTCCGCATCCGGTTCCCTGCTCGGCGGGGAGTCTGCTTCTCCCTCTGGCCTTCCGCCCTATCATGTACTCTCTCTCACAAATAAATAAATAAAATCTTTAAAAAAAAGTTTTGTAATCCCAGCTTTACATGTAGATCTCAAATTTGTTTTTTAAAATGCCTTTATAAGTACACTAGCAATCACATTAAAAACCGCTATCAATTTTTAGATTTATAATTGCTTACTGACAAATTGAACTAATAAGAAAGGAATTTCTCTTGCCTTTCACACCTTGATTGCAGGTCTTAAAATTAATCTCTAAATAAATATATCAATAGGGGCACCTGGGTGACTCTTGGTTTTGGCTCGGGTCACGATCTCAGGGTGTGGGGGACCTGGAGCTCAGCAGGGGAGTCAGCTGGAGATTCTTTCCCCCTCTACTCCTCCCCCTGCTTGTGCACTCTCTCTCTCTCAAACAAACAAACTCTTGAAAAAATATCAATAGAACATACATAGTTTTTTGGTTTTGTTTTTATTTTTTGATGTTTTTAAGTATGTGCCAAGAACTGTGCTAGGCACCGGATATAAGATGAAGAAAACAAATATGGTCCCTGCTTTCATGCAGCTTAAAGTCTATTGAAAAAATAGCAGGGGACTTAAGGAAGGTTTCTCATCTTGAAGAGCATTCCGAACAAAGACAACAGCGTGAAAAAAGAGGCTCCGTCTTTTGGGGAAAAGAAAGAACCAGTGAAACTACAGTGTAGCAGACAAGAAGAAGAGCACAACAAAACGAGGCTGAAGTGGTTAGGGGCCAACTAATGCAGGAGCTATAAACCTGTCCCAAACCCTGGGCTGAAGCTCCCGCGGGGTCCCAGCAAACTCCCCGGGCGAGGGGCGGATGCTTTCGGTTTTAAGGGAAACACAGCGACATCTCTCGGACACCGCGGGAACTTACCAACTCGAGCTGGTTTACACTTTGAACTTCAGATCCCGCGATTCCTTTGGATGAGTTTTCCGCTGTTGGTGTGATTAAAAAGCTACTCCCTCGAGAGAATCCATGTGGAGCAGGAAATGAGGGGTGGTTGTGTACAATCTGATTCCAAGGTCTGAGAAGTTATGTAGCGCCCAGAAGGCGCTGTTAAGACATACATATTAAGTCGCTTGGACTTTACTTAATAAACAGAACTGTTAGGTATTTCTTTGGGCCTAAGAGCACCTTGAAAACAATTACTGGGATACTAAAGGCACCTTGAACAGAGAAAATTTGGCAGCTTCTACTGTTAAGGATCTTCGGGCTTTATTCTGTGTTACAGGAAGCTGTTAAAAGGTTTAAAATAAGGAGAGTGACATGGAGGCTTTATAATATCTTCTAGTAAAATAATAGTTAAAAAATCTAGACATTTAACCTAAAGTGATTCTATCAGTTACTTGTTTAATTACCACAATGTCTTAGGTTTAAATTTTGAAACTCTAATTAATTAGGGACTCCTGTGCTTTCCTCCCTAATAGACAATTTTGCCCCAAGGCTAGAGACCAATCAAGAACCAAAGCAGGGTGTCTGGGTGGCTCAGTTGGTTAAGCGACTGCCTTTGGCTCAGGTTATGATCCTGGAGTCCTGGAATCGAGTCCCGCATCGGGCTCCCTGCTCAGCAGTGAGTCCGCTTCTTCCTCAGACCCTCCCCCTCTCATGCTCTCTCTCTATCTCATTCTCTCTCAAATAAATAAATAAAATCTTAAAAAAAAAGAACCAAAGCAGAAGCAGGTGTCTTTCAATGACTTTTAAATTGTTTCTCCCTCCCCAAACTCTGTCTACATATTTATGCCAGCTCGCGTACTTTATAAAATTTTCTGTAGGGTTATTTTTCTTTTCCTTATTTTTAGCAATTCTTTATGTATTCAGTATACCAGATTTTTGTTTGTTATAATATGCATTGCAAACATCTTGTTTTTAAAAGATTTTATTTTTTTATTTTTTAAGATTTTTTTATTTTTTTTTTTATTTGTTAGAGAGACCCAGGAGCCCCACTATCTTCTCCCATTTTCTGGGCCATCTTTTCATTTTGTTTTTGGTGTCTCCTAAGAAGTTAAAAAAATTATGTGATAGAATGTATCAGGGGCGCCTGGGTGGCTCAGTCGTTAAGCGTCTGCCTTCGGCTCAAGTCATGGTCCCAAGGTCCTGGGATCGAGCCCCGCATCGGGCTCCCAGCTCGGCGGGAAGCCTGCTTCTCCCTCTCCCACTCCCCCTGCTTGTGTTCCTTCTCTCGCTCTGTCTCTCTCTGTCAAATAAATAAATGAAAATCTTAACAAAAAAAGAATGTATCAAGTTATTCCTTTAGGTTTGTGCCTTTTCTTTTATGGTTATGGTTTGTCTTCCCCCTTCCTTCCTTGATCCCTCCCTCCCATCTTCCTCCCCCCACCCTTCTCCCTACTTCCTCCTTCTTCCCATCTTTTCTCCTTTTTTTTTTTTTTAAAGATTTTATTTATTTGAGAGAGCAAGAATGAGAGAGAGAGCACATGAGAGGGGGGAGGGTCAGAGGGAGAAGCAGACTCCCTGCTGAGCAGGGAGCCCAATCCCAGGACTCGATCCCGGGACTCCAGGATCATGACCTGAGCCGAAGGCAGTAGCTCAACCAACTAAGCCACCCAGGCACCCTCTCCTTTCTTTCAAGAAATCCTTCCCCACTAGATATTTGATGAGCTCAAGGAATCAGTATTAGTCTTTTTAATGTAATAATGATATTGAGGTGATTTTTGTTTAGGGTCCCTTTCCTTTTAGAGATACATTCTGAAATATTTACAGATGAAGTAGTGTGATGAGTGGAATTTTCCTCAAAATAATATGAGGAAGGGGAGACAGATAAAGCAAGATTGGTCACAAGTTGGTAATTGTCAAAGCTGAGTAATAGGTACACGGAAGTTGGTTCCTTTTTTTTTTTAAGGTCTTGTTTATTTATTTGTCAGAGAGACAGAACAGGAGAGCACAGTCATGGGGGAGCGGCAGGCAGAGGGAGAAGCTGACTCCCCGCTGAGCAGGGAGCCCCATGTAGGACTTGATGCCAGGGTCTTGGGACCATGGCCTGAGCCGAAGGCAGACACTTAACCAACTGAGCCATGCAGGTGCCCTACATGGAAGTTCATTCTATCTAATTTGTATATGTTAAAATTTGCCCATTATAAAGAAGCATATATATAATATATATAGAGATGAATTCCTTTTCAATCTTGATATAAAAATATTTTCCTATATATTCTTCAAATAATTGTAAAATTTTATTCTTTGTATTTAGGCTTCTAATCCCTGGGTGACTCTGAAAGACTGCCAGAGAAGAGCACCAGAGAACAGGCTTTTATTGGGCTATCCAAAGATGGTCAAGAAGGAATGCCTGTGTGGTTGGCTGTGTCCTATGACAATTTTTATCCCAGGAAAGTTCTTTCCAAACCAATGAGGACAGTTAGCCTTTGCTATGTGGAAGCATACTTTTTGACCTAAATTTGAAGAATGAGGCCCATTATCTTCTACAAATTAGAATAACCAAGGGAGTATTTTACATTTATTAAAAGATTTTTATTTTTATTTATTTTTTTAAAAGATTTTATTTATTTGAGAGAGAATGAGATAGAGAGAGAGCATGAGAGGGGAGAGGGTCAGAGGGAGAAGCAGACTCCCCGCTGAGTGAGCAGGGAGCCCCATGTGAACTCGATCCTGGGACTCCAGGATCATGACCTGAGCCGCAGGCAGTCGCTTAACCAACTGAGCCATCCAGGCGCCCTATTAAAAGATTTTTAGACCCTGCTCTTCTTGGTCATTTATTTTTGGGCCATAGGTCAGAACATTTAAAAAAATGTGATAATTGCATTATTTATCTAAAATACTTTTGCTAAAGCTTCATCTCAAAAAGTTAGCTCTTTAAGATTCTGCCCTTGGAATTCCTACCTTCAAAGTAACATGCACATTTAGAGACGAAGGGCTTCTTTCACATTTGGGTGGGGGCAGTGGTAGATGTTTTTAGATCCAGTAGAAGAGTTCAAGCTAAGAGTCTTTGATCTGCTGGGATTCCTAACATATGTGAACTCTCAACACACTTTCTCTAATTCTACCAGATGTAGCCATAGCGAGACCATCAACTTCTAACTTGCTGTAGTTATAGATCTCTTGCTTTCTATTATACAGGATGGATTTCCAGATGTTCTTTTGATTTGTAGTTTGCTCGTTTCTCTCCAAGAAATTGTCAAGAGACGGTCTGGACTGGTGGACGATTTATCTTTGTTCTAAAAGATGGCATTGTTAGGCCACCCAGTAAGTTAAACAAAGAGAGTACTTTGCAGACTCTGACAGAGTTGGTTTAGATTTTAGAAAGAAAAAAAAACTGAGTTGAAATGGAGGCTTCTGGCTCTGGATATGATCTATCTTTGAGTATGTGAAAAGAATATGTATTCCACTGTTGTTGGGCGGAGGGTTCCATGAATGTTGAGTAGATCCTATTGATTGATGGTGTTATATACTTGCTGATTTTCTGCCTAGTTGTTCTATTAATGGTTGAGAGAGGAGGGGTGAAGACTCCACCTGTAACTGTGGATTTGTCTATTTCTCTTTCAGTTTTATCAATTTTCGTTTCCACGTTTTGCATCCCTAAATGCATACACATTTAGAATTACCGTTCTTGGTGTATTGATCCCTTTATTATCATGTAATGTCCCTTCCTGTCTTTGGTAACCTTCATTGTTCTTAAGTCTACCTGATATTGATTTATATAGCCACTCCTCATTTTCTTTATTCAATGTTTGCATGCTTTTTCCATCCTTTTACTTTCAAGCTACCCATATAGTTAAATTTGAAGTGAGTTTCTTGTAGACCGCATATAATTTGGCCATGTGTCTTAATTCATTTTGTCAATCTTTTTTTAAATTTTTTATTGTTGTTAATCACCACACATTACATAATTTGTTTTGGTGTAGTGTTCCATGATTCATTGTTTGTTCATAACACCCAGTGCTCCATGCAGAATGTGCCCTCCTCAATACCCATCACCAGGCTAACCCATCCCCCCACCCTCCTCCCCTCCAGAACCCTCAGTTTGTTTTTCAGAGTCCATCATCTCTCCTGGTTCGTCTCCCCCTCTGACTTACTCCCCTTCATTCTTCCTCTCCTGCTATCTTCTTCTTTTTCTTTTTTCTTAAAATATGTTGCGTTATTTGTTTCAGAAGTACAGATCTGTGATTCAACAGTCTTACACAATTCACAGCGCTCACCGTAGCACATACCCTCCCCAATGTCTATCACCCAGCCACCCCATCCCTCCCACCCCCGACCACTCCAGCATGTCAATCTCTTTTTAATTAGACTATTTATTTGAACACTTTTAGGTTTACATAAAACTAGAGCAGAAAGTACAGAGTTCTCATATACTTCCTAATCCCCACCCCCAGTTTTCCCTCTTAGTAACATCTTCCATTAGCGTGCTACATTTGTTATAACTGATAAACCAATGTTGATACCTTATTAACTAAAGCCCATAGTTTACATCGGGATTCATTCTTTGTGTTGTACATTCTATGAGTTTTAACAAATCTATAATGAAATGTAGCCACCATTACAGAATCATATAGAATAGTTTCACTGTCCTAAAAAGCCCCTGTGCTCCATCCAAGCCTCTTTTATTCTCTCCCTCCCAGCCCTGGCTAATTTCTTTTGTTGTTCTATTTTTTTAATCGGTATAGATTAAGCCTGGGTGGTTCAGGTCATGATCCCAGGGTCCTGGGATCGAGCCCCGCATCGGGCTCCCTGCTCCACGGGAAGCCTGCTTCTCCCTCTCCCACTCCCCCTGCTTGTGTTCCCTCTCTCGCAGCCTCTGTCCAAAAAAAAAGTCATATAATTATTGATTTGTTAGGGTTTATGTTTACCTTTTTTTTTTCTTTTCTGTTCCTTCTCCAAAGATGTCCACGTCCCAATCGCTGGAATCCCTATGAATATGTTACTTTACATGGCAAAAGAGACTTCTAAAATGCGATTGACTCAAGGACCTTGAATGGGGAGATTTTCCTGAGTTGTCTGGGCAGATATAATCTACTCAAATGGGTCCATAAAATCAGAGAAAATTCCCTGGCAGTGGTTAGAGGAAGATGTGATTATTGAAGAAAGGCACAGAGAAATGTTATGTTGGTAGATTTGAAGATGAAGGGGGCCATTAGCCAAGGAATGTGGGTGACCTCTAGGAGCTGGAAAGAGCACGGAAATGGTTCTTTCCTAGAGACTTCAGAAAGAAAAGCAGTTCTCTGAAAACTTTATTTTAGCCGGTGAGATTTGTGTCAGACTTCTAACCCACAACTAACAAGCTTGCATCATCTAAGCTGCTAAATTTGTGGCAATTTGTTACAGCAGCAATAGAAAACTGAAACTCTGTTTCAGGTGTGTTTGTAGTTGCTCACTGAAGCAATTTTATCATGGTGCTTTATTTTTTTCTTTTTTAGATTTAGTTATTTCAGAGACAGAGAGACTGCAGGGGGAGGCAAGAAGAGGAAGCCGACTTCCGGATGAAGAAGAAGCCCAATGTGCGGCTCCATGCGGGGCTCGACCTCTTCACCAAGAAATCATGACCTGAGCGGAAACCAAGATTCAGACGCTTAACCAACTGAGCCACCCAGGTGCCCCTATCATGGATGCTTTAAAATCTTTGTCACATAATTTTAATTGTCGTCTTGGTGTTGGCACCTTTTTTTTCATTCAGTTTGAGATCTTCCTAGTTCGTGGTGTAATTTTCGACTGAAACATGGACATTTTCGTATTATAAGACTCTGGACCTTATTTAAATCTTCTTTCTTCGCTGGCTTTCTCTGATCCCACTGGCGGAGAAAGCCCGGAACGCCTTGTAATTGCCAGATGCTGTAGAAAGCCAAGTTTCCCACTCAGCCTCTTATGACACCAGAAATGGGGTTCCCATTATTGCTGGCCAGTGGTGTGAGTCTAGGCGCCTCCTGGTCTCCACTGACACTGTGGGGGAGCAGGGAAATACGTCACTACTGACTGGTGGGGATTAAAGTCCAGGCTCCCTTCTGAGTCTTTTGCTCACACCACTCCAGTGGGGGTGTTGGGGCGCCTCATTTTATCCTAATGAGGGTGGAAGTCTAGGCTCCCCATTTGATTTTTGCTGGGTGTGTGGGTAAAGCCAGTTTTTGTCTGTGGTGTTTGGCTGGAATGGAGTGGTTATTGTCTAAATGCTTTGTCTTACTAGGCTGCTCCTTTGCTGGTCCTTCAGCTAGGAAAAGCTTTTGTTGTGGCTTTTGTTTTGTGCCATTTAGAATTTCCAGTTGCCGGCTTCTTCAGTATCATCTGGATATATGAGCCAAAAAGAAAACCCAGGGAAGTCATCACTCTTTCCTCAGATCCCAAGGTCCCCAGTCAGTCTGCCTCCTCTCCAACTTTCAGGCTTAAGTTTGCTTTATACATAATATCCAGGGCTTTTTAGTTTTATAGCAGGAGGATTAGGGAAAAGGATGCTTATACTTACTTCTTTATCCCAGAAGTAGAAGTCTGCCTAAGGATCATTTTTAAAGTTTTTTTTTCCCCTCCTTATAGGTTTTTGGACATTTTAGAAAAATTTTTTTTCCAGGCTACATTTTTTCTTTCTCTTTCTTTCTTCCTTCCCTTTTCTTCCTTCCTTCCTTTTTTTTTCTTTCTCTCTTTCTTTCAGATTTTATTTTTTTAAGGTAATCTCTACATCTAACATGGGGTTTGAACTCATGACCCTGAGACCAAGAGTGGTATGCTCTACCAAATGTGGCAGCCAGGCACCCCTCCAGTCTACATTTTCTTTTTTTAAAAGATTTTATTTACTTAAGAGAGAGCAAGCAAGAGAGAGAAAGAGAAAGAGAGAGAGAGAGAGAACGAGAACAAGTTGGGGGAGGGGCAGAGGGAAGAGAAGCAGACTCCCTGTTGAGCAGGGAATCCCATCGCGGGCTGGATCCCAGGACCCTGAGATCATGACCTGAGTCGAAGGCAGATGCTTAACTGACTGAGCCACCCAGGCGCCCCTAAATTGCCAAGTTTTAAGACATTAAGACAGACTTTCAAACTCAGTAATTTAGTAGTTAGCCAGAATTTTACTTCTTAGTATTTAGTCTACAAAGAAAAGCAAATATATAAAAATTAATATTAAAAAGTGAAGAATATTAAGTAATCAGGTAATTTACTATTAAAGTGTAATTATATTTTAGAATTCTTTCCTGAATATTTAATATACTATTAAAGTAAAATTTTCATTTTTTAAAAAAGATTTTATTTATGTGACAGAGAGTGAGAGAGCACACAGCAGGGGGAGTGGTAGGCAGAGGCAGAAGCAGACTCCCCACTGAGCAAGGGAGCCTCATGCGGGACTCAATCCCAGGACCCTGAGATCATGACCTGAGCCAAAGGCAGATGCCCAACTGACTGAACCACCTACGTGCCCCTAAAGTAAAATTTTCTAAGAAATTTGGTTATCAGCATATGAAATGATTACAAAAATACCAAGTTATAGTTGTGAACATATTCATGCAAAGAATCCAGAGAGTTGATCATCTCAAGGCATAAGAGAAAGACATGAAAGAGGGGTAACTACCCAAATAAACAAACCTAACTAAATGAGAATATAGTATTGTCCAGATTTAGATGAACAAACAGAGGGATCACTCTACTGCTTCCCAAAAAGGGAGGACACCTGTCTTTTGCATCCTAAAAGGAACAGCTACTCCTATGAAACTGAGGCCCCTCTATATCTTCTACACCTAAGAAATAGCACTTTCTATTTTAAAAAATTTTGAGTGGTGTTTTTTAACCAGGTAGGCACATTCCAAACTTTCTTTCTTCCTTTTACTGAGAATCCCTGTCACAGACTGCTACTGTTCCTAATGGGAGGTATCTTACTCCTCCAAGGGTTTGGGCTGAAAAAGATGCACATCATTGCCATAGAGACTCAGGTATAATAAACTTTTAGTTCCTATGGTCGGTATGTATCACGTGTAATAGTTCAGTTCTGATTTGTAAAAATTCCAGATTCAGAATACTTGAAAAACATGTATCATTTTATTTGTACACTTAAAAAGTTGTACATAGAAAGTTGTAATACAGTTCTAAAAAAACTGGAAGAACTGTCAGGGAGAAGGGGAGCGGTGTTACCTTTTATTGACTGATCATTAAGGAAGTTAGAGAAAGAAAACAAAAACACAGTAAAATGTTTAAAAAATTAAAGAACATTTTCCAGGTACAAATTTTATAAATACAAAACAAATTCACAAATTATTTTGAATGCTAAATAAATATCTAGTTAATAAACTCAGACTTAATACCTCCAGCCAGCACTGGTACAGCACTTCAAGGATATAAAATTGGATTCATTCATGTGTAGTGTTGAAAGAATGTGCTCATTAAACAATTCTTAGACATATATACTTTTCTAAACTGTGCTATAATAGATTTATCTGTATACAGATAAATCTTCCTTAATACCACTTCTAAAAAAAAAATCAATGACAAAATAAATCACAGGTGAAAAAATATTTTCAAAGATATTGGGACACATGAATGATCTCAAAATGTACAAAAACCTCTGTAAACCAGTACTGTATCCAATACATCTATCAAACTTATTAGATACTGAACAAAACTGTAGCAAAGGAAATCTTTCCTACATTCTCCTGAGTGCTTAATATTAAAATTGAGAATATAGTGCAGGCCACACTTCAGTGTGGTCAATCAGTTGTTATTGCTTTATATATATATGTCTGCTTTAGAGCATGATTTAATGTTCCATTTTCGTGAACAATTTGTTTTCCTCAAATATATCCTTTAGAAGGACAAAATTAGATTCGTGACTTTTTTGCGGCTGGTGGTGTGCTAACTTGATCCACATTCCCAGGTGTGACATGGAGTCCAAGTTTTTGAGCCTGAATATGAAAAAATGCTTGAAGCCTAGTTCCAGCTTTTGCTTCACTTGTGTTACGAGGGTTGTACTCAAAGCAGTTCGAAAACATTAACTCAATATCATCGATAAATTCCGCTAGAAAGAAAAAACCAAATGAGATTAAAAGTACAAAATAAAAGTACATAAAAGTATTTTGTTTATATATCTAGAAATGTCATTAAGAAAATGGAAGCCCACGTTTTTCTTTAGAAATTGAAGCCTCTGAAACAAGGTAGCAGATCTAAAGCTTAAAACTGTTTAACTACAAATGCTTTAACATTGCTCTACTGAAACTATGCAATTATGTAATTAGGAATGTTACATAATTGTGCACTTCTATTAAGATCAGATTCTACAAAATATCTAACTCATTCAAGTCCCTATCCATCTTTCATCTACATAGACAAGCATTTTAGAGACCTCCTGGGATGCCATCTACACAATCCGTTAATATACATCATTTAAATAACAAGAAAAACAGCAGTTACCTCTTTAAACAAAAATAATTATCAGAGAAAAACATAAATTACTTACATGCTAATTTATATTCACATTTGTTCACTTTTTCACGAATTATATTTAAGGCAATGGGCTTTTTGATGATGTCATAATAGTCTGGGACCTGTAAAATAATTCAAATATATCTCTCCTATAGAAAATTTATCAGAGATAAGTGGCCAAATATGTGAAGGTTCTGCACTTAAAAGCAACTGAATGTTAATCTCTGAATACTATTATTCCATTAAAACCACTTAATATCTTTCAGTCACTATAATGTTGTAGAAGCTTATTTGATACTATAAAAAATGACAATTTATTGTGAAAAGAAAAAGCTTATGATTCTGCTTTGTGCTCTCTTTCTGTCTCTATTTCTCTCCACAGAGATACAAATATGTATCTATAAAGTTATTTAATGAGCATTATTGCATTTGTAATAATAAAATGTATGTGACAAAAAATTCAGCGCAAAAACTACTCAGGGAAAATGAGTTAGAGTCAAACTGAGATTTAATTTTAATTTTTTAATTTTATTTTTTTAAAAGATTTTTATTTATTTGAGAGAGAGAGAATGAGAGAGAGAGAGAGCATGAGAGAGGGGAGGGTCAGAGGGAGAAGCAGACTCCCCGCCGAGCAGGGAGCCCGATGTGGGACTCGATCCTGGGACTCCGGGATCATGACCTGAGCTGAAGGCAGTCGCTTAACCGACTGAGCCACCCAGGTGCCCGAGATTTAATTTTTATAGGATGCTATTCAATGGTAATTAATCCTTCACATTAAGGTATAACTTTTTCATTCAGAAACCTTCACCTAACACACCTAACAAGTGAGACCCTTTATAATCTACTTGTGCCTCTCCAACACATCTGGTGTTCCATTCAAACTACCCATCATTTCCCATATTCTCACTTCTGGGTCTTTAACTTACCATGCCCTTTTCATGCAATGTCCTTATTTCATTTCTCACTGTTGATATTCCACCTATCTTTTATGACCAGACCAAACAGTTCTTCCATTAAAAACTTTTACATTCCTGCTATTCCCTCCCTCCAAAATGCTCAAATCAATCTCCTTTTCTTCTCTACTTCTGGAAGTCCATTAGAACTTCTATTACAGGGGGACGGGGTAACCGGGTGATGGGTACTAAGGAGGGCATGTGTGGTGATGAGCACTGGGTGTTATATGCAACTAATGAATCGTTGAAAACGACATCAAAAACTAATGATGTACTATATGATGGCTACATAATAAAAAAATTAACCTGATTCTATTAATAATAAAAAAAAGAACTTCTATCACAGCACTGTAACACTGTCCTATTCTGCTTCCCGTATATGAATAACTCCAACACCATCTCAAATGCCTTAGTTTTAGGCCATCTGTTTTCTAAGAGTACCTATCTTTCACATTATTGTTTTCACACCGTGGTCTCTGGACCAGCGCCATCAGCATCATTCCAGACCTAGTGAATCAAGAACTCTGGGGTGAGGCCCAGTTACCTGTGTTTTAACGAGCCCGCCCAGGTGATTCTGGTGTATGCTGAAGTTTGAGAACAGCTGTTTTGCATAACAGAAGTAACAATAGTAGCACACAGTTGAATTAAATCTACTCATACTCATTACACAGAATAAACACACTGAAGCTATTTCAACATTACTGTCATCATGCATGAGAATCAGTCAGGGTTGGAAGGGGCTGAGGAGAGAATGCTCTCGAATGCCCTTGCTTTCAGTGTAGAAACTAACTTTCCAAGTGTTTAAAAACAAAGTATATGGTGACTAACGGGTGGTTTTGACTACCTCAAAGTTGCCAAGCAGACTAAATCAGGTAATATACATGAATACATTTTATCAAGTTTTTTTTTAAATGTAATTTTATTTTATTATGTTCAAGTTTAATGATATTACCTGGATTTTGGAAACAAGTCTCAAAAACGGCCAGCTGTCATCATGCCGTACCAGTTCCACAACAAGCTGTTCAAAAGCAGACAATTCATGAACTCCTCCTTGTCGGCCTGAACTCCTTCGACTCAGGGTCATAGGAGAGGATTCTAAATAAATAATTAATTTTAGGTGATGACAAAGCAAAATATTTGATCACTACAAGCTAAATGGGTATAAAAACACAACCTAAATTCAAACAGAAAACTGACATTCGATATATAGTGATATAAATTAACTTACATTCTGAAACATGAAAATCTGGACTAAATATTCACTCTTTCCTTTGTTTTAAAAAAGACTTTATTATTTATTTTTATTATTTTTATGATTAGCAATTTTTTAAAAAAAGTTTTTATTTAAGTAATCTCTACACCCAATGTGGGGCTTGAACTCACGACCTCGAGATGAAGAGTTGCATGCTCTTCCGACGGAGCCAGCCTGGTACCCCTAAAGATTTTATTTCTAAGTAATCTTTACATCCAATGTGGGGCTTGAACTCACAACCCCAAGATCAAGAGTTGCATGCTCCACCGACTGAGTCAGCCAGGTGCCCCCACTATTTCCTTTTTGATCATAAAATTTCCAAATTAATTAAACATTCAGTGGGAACAAGTAAAAACACTGTACTATAAAAGAAAGTTCTTAGAGCAAAGTCTATAGATTATTTTTTAGCCCATTTTATTAAAAATATTTTTTCAACTATAATAAAAAGAAAGCAAGCAATTCTCCAGAATTTCCTGAAACACATCCTTAGGAAAGCAAAGATCTAGCAAGTAGGCTTCTTTATAAATTACCTTGCATAAGAGAAATGTAATGCTTAATAATGAAGTAAAAGATTATCTTAAAGATAATCTCCCTATTTATTTGAGGGAGGGAGAGGGAAGGAAGGAGAGAGAGAGAGTGAAAGAGAGCAAGTGGGGGGAGAAGCAGAGGGAGAAGGACAAGCAGACTCCACGCTGAGCATGGAGCCTGAGGTGGGGCTTGATTGCACGACCCTGGGATCACGACCCAACCCAAAATCAAGAATCAGTCCCTCAACCGATTGAGTCACCCAGGCGCCCCTCTTATCTTAATTTCATATGGGGACTTCCTTAAAGCAAAATGCTTTCTCAAAAAACCCAAGGTATATATAACAAAATCTAAAGTGTATGAATTAGTATAAAAGGGTAGCATAGTTCATATTATGAATTCAGGTGTTTAAATTCTCTACTTAAATGTAAATGCATACATTTCCCCCTTCGTTTGTCACTGGAACCAGGTTAGTAATTTTATAAGTCAATCAAAAAATTTTTTTTCTTAGAGTTTTTTAGAATACAAATGTTTTAGGTATACTATGTTTCCAAATAGCTTGAAGAAGAGCAAAATAGATAGGTAAGGGGATAGGAAAAGCTAAATTAGATCTTGGTGCCAAGTTACCTGATACAATACCTTTCCACCATCCTGACAATCTAGTGACTGCATAAACAGACTGTCTTCCATTCTTTCACCAAATGAACTCCTTAATCCTGTCATGTATTTGAATAATGCAATACAACCTACCTACAGTTCTTCAAGGAACAGTATCATTTTTTATGTCTAATTTCATTTTCTGGAACTATTAAAGTTTTATAATTACTGACATTAAAAGAAAAAAGAATAGAATCAAAGAGATAAATAAAGAGATTATTATTTGGATAAAGATTACTATAAACAACAATTATCAGAATTAAAAAGATAGCCAATGATCACTCCCTAACAATATTACTCCCCCATTTCTTCCCCGCCCCCAAATTCAGTATGTCAGATAGGAACCTTCCCAAATAACCCAAAGTAGCTTGTCTAGGTGATGATGAGTAGGTGTATTTTAAAGGAGGAAAGGGTAGAACTGAATGAAATGTGTTATAATGGGTTCTACTGACACTACTGAAATGTTGGCCAAATCTATCCATTAGAAACAGGACACTGCAAATTTCTCACAACTACCTTGCTACCCTACTAGAAAAATACTCATAATTTACCTTATTCCCCAAATAGCTGCCCTTTCAATGAATATTATGCTTCAGGCCAGGTTGCTCCCTAGTCACTTAGTCTATCTTAGTCACAGCCTTTAAAAAATGATGCAAAATATCTCAACACTCAATCTTCCCAAATGATTCCATTTTCTTAGGTAAGAATAATTTAAATTAGACTTCTTCATACCTGTAGATTGTCTTTTCCTTCCTCTTCTCTTGGATTCACTATCTTGGAGAGAAAGTTTTGGAGTAACATTGAGAGATCTTGACTTCTCACTTGACTTTGTGGCAATGACTCTGAAGTTAGGGAAGTTGGGACTATTTTCTGGTGTATTATTAGCACTCTTCCTGCCTCTGCGTCTTCTACGAGGACTAAGTAGTTCCACAAATACATCTGCTTGCAGTGGGCCATAACTCTGGCGAGTAGAACGACCGGCAATTCTTAAAGATTTAGTTTCTGTTGGAGGGGCAGACTTTATCTTTCTAAGGCTTCTACCAGTGGTTTTAGAGGAAACAGTTGTTTTGGGTGTACTCTGCTGACTCCTTGAAGTATATCTTCCAGGATCTTGTCGTTGGCCACGACTTGAGAAAGAAGAGCTAAGTCTCCCTCTTGTTTTAATTGGCAATCTAACTTGCGGTCTTCCTCGTTTTGGTGGGCTGTAAATATTGTTAGAAAACATAATTACTGTACAGAGAAACGATGCCCATAGATAATTTCTATTCCCCTTGTTCTACTCTTCAGCCAGTGAGTTCTACATACATTTCTTTGGTGTCCTTATGCTACAGGAGACCATCACTCTTCATAACCACCGATGCTGAGGTAACCTACAGGCTTGGTCAAAGTAGGCCCTAAACCTGTGGTTCCTGAATACCATGCTAAGAATCTCTTTGCCATCTTCTGATTCTTACTGTAAAATATAAAACTAGGTTCAATCTTTTATCTTACTTTTATTCTTAGTAAATTCTACCCCCAACGTGGGGCTAGAACTCACGACCCTGAGCTCAAGAGTTACACTCTCCACTGACTCAGCCAGCCAGGCACCCCTAGGTTCGATCTTTTAATTGCCTTTAAGTTGTAGACAAGGATGAAACAAGCCCTTTAAGCCTCTTTTTATCCATCTCCCCACATACCTGGACTTCCAGTTTACCTAAAGGATTTCCAAGAATTTTCCAAATTCTTTATTTTTTTTTTTTTAAGATTTTATTTATTTATTTGACAGAGAGAGACACAGTGAGAGAGGGAACACAAGCAGGGGGAATGGGAGAGGGAGAAGCAGGCTCCCCGCTGAGCAGGGAGCCCGATGCAGGGCTCGATCCCAAGACCTTGGGATCACGACCTGAGCCGAAGGCAGATACTTAATGACTGAGCCACCCAGGCGCCCCAAATTCTTTATCATCTTTATGTTTAACATAAATACTGCCCTTATAATCTACAAGGAAGACGGCTCCTGCTAGTTGGAGTGAGTAAAAAAATAACAACTTGCTTACAGCGGATGCGGTAGCTCTCTCTACTTATCCTCTGCAGACTGGCCTTTTTGTACCTTGTCAGTTCAAAGTTGCCCTTGCTTTACATCCACTTTTCTGATTCCACATGAATGGGGTTCAAATGTTAAAAAGGTGGGGAGGTCTTAGGGACAAATAAGGGGAGAATACTCCAGCGCTGCCACGCATGGGAGTAGCCACATTCATTAGGCCTGGCGACACAGCTTGCTAAGCTGCCAAATACCTGGCTATATGGTAGGACAGGAGTTGCTTCTGGATGCTAATGTGGAAGGAGTATAACAATACCATGTGCCTACTGGCATCTCTCTCTCTCTCTCTCTCTGCAGGTGCCAAGATCACCAATATTTGAGTATAACTCCTCAAGAAAGCAAGAGGGGCACTGGGAAGCTGCATTCAATCATCTTTATCTCATGAATATCCTCTGGAACGCTTATTTGCTGCTTTAGGCATAAAATTAAGTAAAATCAAACTTGACGGGGGTCTGAATTGGTATTCCTGTCCAAATGTGAACTCATATTTGATTTTATGATCTGGCTAAACTCACAAAGGTACTACACTCCCTCAGGAATAACTTCAAATGCTCAGAATACTAAAGCAAGGATAACTTTAGGCCACTATATTACACACCAGTTTTTAAAAAGTTATGGGGCATTGGGGAGGGTATGTGCTATGGTGAGCGCTATGAATTGTGTAGGACTGTTGAATCACAGACCTGTACCTCTGAAACAAATAGGTTATATGTTAAAAAAAAAGTAGTAGGTAGGGAAAAATGAAGGGGGAAAATTGTAGGGGAGACGAACCATGAAAGACTATGGACTCTGAGAAACAAACTGAGGGTTCTAGAGGGGAGGGGCTGGGAGGATGGGTTAGCCTGGTGATGAGTATTAAAGAGGGCACGTTCTGCATGGAGCACTGGGTGTTATACACAAACAATGAATCATGGAACACTACATCAAAAACTAATGATGTAATGTATGGTGATTAACATAACATAATAAAATAAAATTAAGAAAAAAAAAGTTATAGGCCCCAATCATTCCATTTGTATTTGAGTAGTCAAGAGACTGTCTAGTTATGACTCACAAACTCATTTTATTGTATGTTAGGACTTACCTGACTTCCTCCTCTTCTTGAGAGTCATCTTCATCTTGTTCTATCTCATACTCCTCCTCCTCACTTTGACCCTCTTCATCATCATCATCAACTTCATCATCCTCACCTTCCATACTGTCTTCCATCTCTTCATCACTTTCCAAGGATGGTCTCTGTCTAGAGGAGAGTCTCCTAGAACGTTGCTTTGGCCGACACTCTGGACAAAACCAATCTCCTTCAGGCACAGTCTTGACAAATCACAGAAATGATCATTAGTCATCTGTCACTCAAAACCTCAACCACTCAATTCTAATCTAAGAAGTATAAGAGGGAAAAACTACCTTGAGCTTTGGTCGAACACAGTAGGTATGATGACCCCGATCACAGCCATCACAAAGTACCATGTTTTCAGCATCACCCTTCTTTCGGCATATCTTGCAACGAGCATTCAGTATAGATTTAGACCATATCACGCTACGATCCAAGGTGGACAGATGAAGAAAGACTTGGGATAGACTAGCAGAAGCAAGGAGAGACTCTCTCCAACGGTCCAGGACTGTTTTGTAAGAACGCCCACTGTCACTGGCATCTTAAACAAAAAGGTAAAGTGATTTAAGTTTCTAGGCAAACCTTAGATATCTCCTATTTTCTTGGTATTTTAAACAGGTTAGATTTTAAAATTCTTCTAAAACTCAATAAAAAGATTGTGTTGATATTAAAAACAAAACCTCATGTTCAAGAAAATATTTGCTGAGCCACACCTTGTTTGTGACATAAGGAATTACTTAAATCCATAAATCAAAAGCTTTGGGATTCCAATAGTTAAAAAGAGAAAAATAACTTAGGCAATATGTTCTCAAGCTAGTCTTTGTTATCAATTCTTGACCTGACTTAGAGAACTAGCTAAATATGATTACAAGTCAGTTATTATCCATTTGAATCAAGAATATTGCTTCCTCTTTTCAGATAAAAGGACTACTCTCTAAGTTAAACATCAATCATGTATGAGGTTTCTTTGGGGCTGATGAAAATTTTCTGAAATTAGATTATGGTGAATGGCTATACAACCATGAATATATTAAAACCCACTGAATTATACACTTTTTAAAAGGATGGATTTTATATATGTGAGTATCTCAACACAGCTATTACTGAAAATATCAATTATGTAGAAATGCCAACTCTATTGTCTTCTATCTCTAAGAAAATATTTTTTAAATGAGGTAAATAAAAAAATGCTAATACCCCACACTTCCCAAAAGAACGTTCAGCACCAATATTTACATAAGAACATTTAAAACTTTCTTTCATTAATAACATCATTCTTTTGTCTTCTGGACTAAAAAGCTTATTAAGAGTCATTTGATTAGATGGCATTAACTAGCCAGTCTATCATTTTACATTGGCATGTGATTTCTCTCTTCAATTAATCTTCAATTATTGCTACCACTTTAGTTTTCCCGACATTATGCTTAATTATGAAGGGACTACCAGACTACCACATAATGTCAAAATTCTACAAGGTATATAAGACTCCATATATAGTTTGTTTCTATTATGACATATTTCCTACTATTATCCTCAAAAAAAGTCCTCTTGGGCAGTAGCATAATGGTTAAGGAATGTAGGCTCTGGAGTCAGTCTGCCTTGAGGTAAGTACTAGCTCCCTTAGGTGAGTGAGCTGGGTCAAGTTACTTAACTCCTCTGTGCCTCAGGTTCCCCAACAGTTATATGTAGATAGCATCTACCTCTGAGGGCTGTTGGGAAGATTAAGTAAAGACAAGTAAAATGCCTGTCGTGGAGTAAATACTGTTACTGTTACCATTATTCCTGCCTTATACTGTCGCTCCTATGTGCAACAATTTAGAAGATACGAAACAAGTCTATTCTAGGTCCCTACATTTAAGAAATTTTTTATATAGCTGGGAGAGTGAAGATATACACAGAAATTGAAGTCATAAATGAGCAGACCTGCCAAACGCTAGTAAGTCTGAGCTCCTGTTTGTTGGGCAGGATGAGAGAGACAGGATATGAAATCCAGGGCTCACCCAATGTGTTGAATCCTTTCTGAAAAGCTAGAACTCCAAAAGGCTATACCCTCAAGCATCAGGGTGGAAAAGGGTACCATGAAGAAAGAAAGTAGCCAGGAAATCTGCTTTTCTGGACCTTGAAGTTGGGTGGAAAGGGAAAATAAATCTACCCTGAGAACATGTAACTACAAGCAATGCGTTAAATAGTTTAAAACCTGAAAACACCTAAGATTTTTTTTTAAAGATTTTTATTTATTTATTTATTTCAGAGACAGAATGAGAGAGAGACAGCATGAGAGGGGGGAGGGTCAGAGGGAGAAGCAGACTCTCTGCTGAGCAGGGAGCCTGACTCGGGGCTCGATCCCAGGACCCTGAGATCATGACCTGAGCTGAAGGCGGATGCTTAACCGACTGAGCCACCCAGGTGCCCCAATACCTAAGATTTTTAAAGTTGTCCAGATTGGTAGTGACCTCAGGTGAGTGACAGAAACAAGTACAAATCATTGCAAATTCTCTCTAAAGAAATTTCCATAGATCCAGTTGTGAGGAATGAAAGTTAATAGTCAAAACCCACAATGCACATGTGGAAACAAAACATTACAGGCAAGAGCCAGCAGAATCTGACCCATAAAGACCTGAGAGATTAGAGTTAGATGCAGAATATAAAATAACTATTTTAATATGTTTTAAGAAATAAATGTTTGAAAATGTAAGTAACCAAGCAGTTTGAAAAAGCATAAGAACCTCCAAAAATAATTGAGAGTAATAACTCAATGAGAGAAGGAAAAAATGAATGGGTCAAATGGTTCTTCAGGTAAAGCTAAAGAGAAATATTAGCAAAGTAGGAAATAAATGCAATAATAGAGTCCATTTCATTTATTTCCACTCTCTCATTTTGTGTTTTCTATTTACCATGGTTTTTTGATATAAAGCTTCATGAAAAGTTCTGGCTTGAGCAGGACCTCTAAGGAAGGAGGCAACAAAAATTGCTAGTTCAAAGATCTTGAAGAAATCTTTCTGGATAAATCAGAGGACATTCTTATTAGTAAAGGCAAGAAATAAGGCTGCATACAGGCCAATGTGGAAGAGTGGAAGGAAAAAACAAATTGCGCAGACAGAGCCTTTGGAACCTTGAAAGTCAGTGTGAATGATTTTTCTTAAAAGATTTTATTTATTTGAGAGAGAGAGAGTGAGAGAGAGCATGAGCGGGGAGAGGGTCAGAGGGAGAAGCAGACTCCCTGCTGAGCAGGGAGCCCGATGCAGGACTCGATCCTGGGACTCTGGGATCATGACCTGAGCCAAAGGCAGTCGCTCAATCAACTGAGCCACCCAGGCACCCAGTTTGAATGATTTTTAACTCAAAGGTTGGTGAAACATTATGGGTTTTGACCAAATCAACGGTAGCTCAAGGTCCAATTTTTATCCCACCTACTTTTTTTTTAAGATTTTATTTTTTATTTGCTAGAGAGAGAGAGAGAGAGCGTGCACGCACGCTCAAGAGAGTGAACAAGAGCACAAGCAGGGGGAGTGGCAGGCAGAGGGAGAAGCAGGCTCCCTGCTGAGCAAGGAGCCTGATGCGGGACTCCATCCTGGGACCCTGGGATCATGACCTGAGCCGAAGGCAGAGGCTTAACCGACTGAGCCACCCAGGCGTCCCTATCCCACCTACTTTTAAATGGATGTTCACATTTTCACATTTTTTTTAAAGATTTTATTTATTTATTTGACAGAGAGAGAAACAGCGAGAGAGGGAACACAAGCAAGGGGAGAGGGAGAAGCAGGCTTCCTGCAGAGCAGGGAGCCCGATGGAGGGCTCAATCCCAGGACCCTGGGATCATGACCTGAGCCGAAGGCAGACGCTTAACGACTGAGCCACCCAGGCGCCCCTCACATTTTTTATAGTACCTAAATAAGGATAAAAAACAGTGTATACTACTGATTCCATTTTTCTGTTAATTGTCTTGCTTCTTCTCCAGATTATAAAACTCTCAAAGGGCAGAAATGTCTTTTCTCTTTTATCTTCCATCATGCTAGCATAAATAAATTCCTCAAGAAATTAGAATTAGGATTTTACTAATATGAATTAATGGTAGTCATATGATCAAATGTTACACTGGGAGATTTCATATTGTTAACTGCCACTACATAGTAATGCATGTGACCACACTACGTAGGTTTTTCCTGGAGATAAAACAATACAGAAACTCCCACCCTATAACTCTCCCTATGCTAGTAAAAAAAAGAAAAAAAGAAAGTGGTAAATAAATACTATATGCAAAATAAGTAAACATACCTTCATCACTGTTCCTCTTTTTCACTAATAACTTAAGTATACTAAGATTCACAATGTCAACTTTTTATATACCAATTTTTAAAAGTTTCATTAGCTGAGGTGTGCAATGTAGAAGAAAAATGCTAGGAAGATGATATTGTTTTATAAGCTTGTCCCCAACCTCATTCCTTTCCAAAAAAATTAAGTTCAAGATTTTCTGTCAAAAGCTAAATATTCAAACCAGTACTCAGCAACACAGAAAGTAAAACCATAATTCTTCAAAAAGACAATATTCTTTAAAAAGTTAAAAATTTACCATCTCTCACACTAGATTGATCCTCCTCTCTCTTTTTCTTGTCCTTTTTTTTTCTATCTCCCCTTTGATCTTTATTAATTTCTGTGTTACCTAATTTCAAATTGATAAAGTTAGTTTAAGGATTTTTTTCATAGCTTAAGGGTTTAATCATGAGCATGACTTTATAAATGATGAAATTACCAACCTAAACAAACAATTCTCACATATACCTAAAATTATTCAAATATATCTTCCTCAAGTTAAAAAAAGCCTAGTTTTATTAATGTGATTAATTGCTAGAATAAAAGGGACATCCTAAGGAAGGTGGAATATAAGTAGAATTTTTATTTCTTACTTGCTTCCTCAAGAAACTGAAGTAATCTCTGAAGCTAAACTGGGAAAATTCCTACAGGTAATTGCTTTGTTAATTTGCTATGCTGAAAAATAATCAAAAGAATGGAGAATTTTAATATATATTCTATCTCAAACATTCATAAAACGGAATCCCATTTCTCTCCCAGATTAAGGATGTTCTTGATTACGTTCTTCTAACTATTTAGATTACCTTAAAACCGCAGAGGCACCTCTATTTCTTGTTGTCCCATTCAAAACAGATCCTCCAAAGGCTTAAACATAATATAAAAAGCTACAGACATCAATTATTCTATTAACTTTTTATGGGGCAACAATGGTAGATGATAATATCCATATTATAAATGATCAACATCTAAACTTTGATCAACATTTACCACCAAAGTAAATTGAACTTTTCTTATTTCACTTTTAAGACCTCAAATTGAAATTGTTCCTTTTATATCCCTTCGGATGAAACGAATGTTCCAACACTGCTGTATACAACCCAGCATAAAGAACACTATAGCTCTCAGCTCTCATATAACCTACTAGATGTAAGCTGTAACATCTCCCAGTGTTAACTTTTCCCTTTTGTTTCAATATTTAATAAGATGTACTGATGAAAATATGGACATACTAAACAATCTGATTTTTTTCCCTTGAATTTGTAAATAACTTTAACTGATGGCAGTTTCAGAAGTGGAAAAATCAGCAGAATTGCATTTTCTCTCTTTTGGAACCACAGAATTAATGAGTAGTAGTGAAATATTCATAAAGGCTACATAATTTACAAATAACTTTTAATTGAAATTTTAATTTTAGTAATTGTAGATTCACACGTGGTTGTAATAATAGAGAGGGATCCCTTGTATATGTAATTCGATTTAGAAAAGAAAATTTTTTTAAAAAGATTTTATGTATTTATCTGGGAGAGAGAGCGAGCGACAGGGATAGAGAGAGCACGAGTGGGGAGCAGAGGGAGAAGCAGGGAGCCTAACCCGGGGCTCGACCCCAGGACCCAGGGATCATGACCTGAGCCCAAGGCAGACAGACGCTTAACCGACTGAGCCACCCAGGCGCCCCAAGGCACAGAAAATATTAAGAAATATTGAAGACTGTGAAATAAGAGTGATATAGGAAATACAAACTAATATTTTTGTGAGCTATGACCATACATATTTATTTCTACAACTACTACTTTCTAATCTGAAAAGTGAGTCACTGAGCTCATGGTAGAATTATCAATTTATAAAAATATGAATAGGCTTATTAGAACAATGAGATACTGGCCATAAACTCTTCAATTTCAAAACAGACATTTTACAAATATATTCACATTCTGATAGCACCAGATATTTATGAAAACTTTGTTCTTACTACTCAAACAAGTGACATTCAAATAATTTAAAAAGGATTTTAGTCTATTCAAGTTGCTCTCAATAGGAGACCAAAAAGATAGGGTTTTATTTATTTTTTTATTTATTAAAGATTTTATTTCTTCATTTGACAGAGAGAGACACAGCAAGAGAGGGAACACAAGCAGGGGGAGTGAGAGGGAGAAGCAGGCTTCCTGCGGAGCAGGGAGCCCGATACGGGGTTCGTCGTGACCTGAGCCAAAGGCAGACGCTTAACGACTGAGCCACCCAGGCACCCCTATTTATTTATTTTTAAAGATTTTTTTTTTTTTATTTGAGAGGGAGAGAGAGCATGAGCAGGGGGAGGGGCAGAGGAAGAGGGAGAAGCAGACTCCCTGCCGAGTGGGGAGCCCAATGCAGGCTTGATCCCGGGACTCTGGGATCACGACCTGAACCGAAGGCAGACACTTAATGACTGAGCCACCCAGGTGCCCCAAGATATGGTTTTAAAAACTGTTTCTTCTGGCACCCTACTACTGAGATACAAACTAACTTGAATATGATAAATTATAAATTAATGTATCAGAGCACAGGGAAGTAGAGGCAGTTATGATATGAAAATTGATTTGGAACCTGAAACATATTTTCCTAAAGACAGTGATTATGTCCCTAGATTAGTCCCTAAAAACGTATTAACTTCATAAATTGCTAAAACACGATCCAGACAGTATTACTTCTATCATCCTACCATAAATTATAGAGCATTTCCTCATTTATGTACCCTTTAACACGTGGTATTTCTGACTTAGTGCTTCTTATACAGTGCTCAGGTTAGTGATCCAATTATTATTATTGTGAGCAGGGAGCCTGAAGTGGGGCTCAATCCCACGACCCTGAGATCATGACCTGAGCTGAAATAAAGTCAGCCGCTCAACCAATTGAGCCACCCAGGCGCCCCAGTGACACACATTATTAAACCATACTTCTAATGGTGGACATTTAAGTAGCTTCTTTGGGGTTCTGTTTTAGGTAACAAATATTTATATACAATTTTTGATTATGTAGGATCTGGCTAGTCACATGATTTGGTAATCTTTCTTTCGATGAAACACAAAAGAAAAGATTGACAGAAATAGTAAAAAAGACAGTCATTAAAGATGAGTATTTAGAGTAAAAAGTACTTAAGTACTATTTTAAAAAAATCTCACCTGAAAGAACCCATGTTTTGAAATGAAAATACAATCTCAAGTTTTTCAGATTTGCCAATTTCACTGTGTCAGCCCATATATTTCTACTAAAGGGCAATTTCAGAATCATTTAAAATATAACTAATATTTGGAAGTAAAAACCGGTACTTACCAAGTGGAGCTTTGAGAAAACGCCGCTCAATGCCCTGCTCTATCTGAAAAAGCGCCATTGCCAGATAATGAACCACATTGCTCACTGACTGGGGGGTACTTGCATTAGTTGAGACAGTACTTGGAGTTTCTGTTTTTATGCCCAAAAGTCTACAATGAAAACATGCAAGAGTTTATGGTACTTAAAAACTCGAGTCCATTCCTCCAAATGCTTACTTACACCTGTGTAAGAAACAGTTCCCTCAATCTCACAGGGGATCACATAAGCCGGTATGAAAGGGAGATAAATACATGAATCAGGAGCTAAACTAAATACCAAGTCATTTAAGGAGGTCAGAAGGGCAAATAGTTGGAGGGAAGGTGGATGAGACAAGGCTTAGGGGAAAGGTTTTAGGTAGATGACCCAGTGATGGGCCTTAATGATAAGTATCCCAGGCAGCTTACCTCGCTCTCTTTTTCTCTTGCTTCAACTTTTACTGGCTGGGACACTGATAGCTACCTCCTAAGTAGTTTCTTAGCCTCCAGTCTTATTCCCTTTGCAATAAATCTCCATATTGCAGGTAAAATGATCATTTAAACATACAAACCTATTCGCTCAAAGCCTTCAGTAGTACGTGTTCCCTCCCAGCATCCTATCTCCTTTCCTTCTAGATGAACTCCTTAAGGGAAGTTACCCCAAAATAACTCTGAAAGTCAAAGTATCTATCTATAGATATACAGATGTAGGTTCTGATTAATAATTCAAATAATATTTAAGCCTACCACAATTTACTAAGTTTTCCTACAGAAAAGAAAAATGGGTAGTATAAAGTTACTTTAAAACCTTAAGTTCAAAGACTTTTTTTTTTTTAACTTGAGAAATTATTATCCTAACTAGCTGTCTTTTGGCTGCACTAGCACAAAGTAGAGTAAAAGAGGGCTTGAGGTTGAGGAAAATGATCATTTCAGTGGTTACAAGTATTAAAAGTCCTCATGATAAGATTTTAAAACAGTTTTTTAAAGAAAAAGAAACATTTACTAAAAAAAACCATACAGTTGAAGTGGCAAGGAAAAGTGACAGTTACTTTAGAAAAATCCTTTTTGTACCTGTCTCTTACTATGACCTTTGCTTGCTCATCAATTTCCATCTCTTCTACATCTTCATTCACAGTCTTAATGATCCCATTTTCCTTGTGTTCCTCACTTAACAGCTCATACCGTCCACTCTCTAATGCTGATCTCCAGATGTGTCGATCTGTAACCTGTAATAAACATATGTTGTTCCTAAGAAGTATGAGATTCGACATACATATGAAAAATTCATGAATATTCTAGAACAGATTGTGAATCAAAAAGGGATCTAAAAATAAGGTTACTAAGTGGCCAAAATGAAATTCATATCATTCATAGATGGAAGCTTTAGTACCTGTCTATATAGGGAAATCATAAGCAATTCTAAGACTGGTCACCTGATAGTAGCAAAAAAGTGACAGATGATAGCAAAGGAATGAACAGAACACACATATCAAGCATGAATTACTTACAGATTTTAAAAAGGTAACAAAGAAACCAATAAACAAACCAGACTCAGCAGAGCAGGCAGGAGCTAGTCAAGGAAGAAGAAAATATCCTTACACATTTTAACATCTCAGATGAAAATACCATAAAACAGATATTTAAAAATTACTAAAAATTCGTATTAAAAAGGCCAATTATGTTCATTAAATTCTGTTTAAGAAAGCAGATAGCCATATAGTATATTTAAGAAAGATCTCTATCCATATATAAATATTTTGATACAGGGGAACAAACTTAGTTTTCATAAAAAATATATCACTCCCATGTATTTACTCAAAACACACATGCCTTGCCTATACCAAATAAATTAACAAATATGACCAAAACTTTGGTGATTAGGTAAACTAAAAATGGGAAGAGGTACAAACCTTAATTGCTCCTAATGTTCCTTGGTAGATTCTGTCTTCAATATCCAAAAGAAAATCTCTCAGCCTCAATTCAAGCTGTCTTTCTGCAGACATCTGAGCTGAATCACATGCAGTGGAAGATCTTCCCCGACTATATGTAGGTTTGCTATCAGTTTGAGGTTTGTCTGAAATAGTTATCAATACCTTTATTATGATTTTCTTACTAAAAAATATAATTTCCCCAATGTGATGGTATGATCGTGAGATAACTAATACAAAAACACTTAGTAAATCCTCAAATGCAAAAAACAAGGGGGTGGAAATGTTTGCACATCAGATATCTATAAGGACCTTGTGTCTAGAATATTTGAAGAACTCTTACAACTCAATAAAAAGACATTCCAATAAGAACAGTCAATGGATGGATATGAATAGACTTTTCTTTAAGACATATAAATGGCCAGTAAGACCATGAAAAGTTGCTCAACACTACTAGTCATTAGGGAAATTCACATCAAAACCACAATAAAGTGCCACTTCATACCTCTACAATGGCTAGGACCTAAAAGTCAGACAATAAGTGTTGCCAAGGATGTGGAAAAATTTTAACCCTCATACACTATTGGCAGGAATACAGAATGGTGCAGCTGCTTTGGAAAACAGTATGGCAGTTCCTCAAATGATTACACAGAATTATCACATGACCCAATAATTTCACTCTTATGTATACACCCAAGAGAAATGAAAACTTATGTTGAGACAAAAAACCTGTACGCAAATGTTTACAGCAGCATTATTTATAACTGCCAAAATATGGAAACAACAGAAACACCCATCAACTAACATATGGTTAAATAAAATGTGTTATATATCTATATAATGGAACATTATTTGGTTATAAAAAGGTATGAAGTACTGACATGTGCTACAACTTGGATGCACCTTGAAAACATTATGCTAAGTGAAAGCCAGTCACAAAAGACCATATAGTATATGATCACATTCATATAGAATGTTCAGACAAAGAAATTTACAGAGACAGAAAACAAATTTGGGTTTTTTTTTGAGGTGACAAAAATGTTCTAAAAATGACAGTGTGATGGCTGCACATCTATGAATATAATGAAAACCACTTAATTGTACACTTCAAATAAGTGAATTGTATGGTGTATGAACTAAATCTCAATAAAGCTGTTAAAGAATTGTGATCTACAGTTTTTAATTCTGAAGAGAACTAAAGTAGTCATGACAATATGCCGCTAAATTTAAGAGTTCTTTACCTAGAGAATCTTTAGTAATAATGAAAACTTATACCCCCAAATGCCTTACTGCTTTCTCTTAACCTGTTATCAATGAACTAGCCATCATATAGGAGATGCTGCTACCTGATCTGCCCTTGCAGCCGATCTCCAAAGAAGTGATCACTAAGGGAACCGGTCCCTGGACCCTAACCCTTAGTGACTGAACTCTCACTATCATGTCGAATGTCTAAAACTAACGTTAACCTTAGTGCCTTGGGTATTGAGTCTACTGATCGGGGAATGAGAGCCGGAAGAGTATGGATCTTCGCACACTGCCATTCCTCATAATCCAAATGGAACCCAGTGAAATCCTAGAGAGAACCTTGTTTCTCTAACTGGTAAACATTCTCTAACTTGCAAACTGAGAACACCGTCCAAATGAAAGAGAAGGTGTTTTAAATATAGCTCTAAAAGTTTGACAAATGTTTAAACCTGAACCAGAGATTATGAGGAGAGCAAAAGAAACAGTTTTCAATGAAAATTTACCTGAAAAATGAAATTTCTCTTCAGAAAAATGGGCTAGCTGTGCACATATTCTGCTCTTCTCTTGCAACAAAGTTTCTTTTAAGGCACTTTCTCTGTGTCCTCTAGAATTAAGAGCTTCGATCAGCTGGTCTAGCTGTTCACAAGAACTGTAAAAGCACCACCGATTTGGCTTATGCACTGGTTTTGGCAGCTGCAGGGAATCATCACATGGACCTTGGTCAATGTTGGAGGTAGATTCAGACGTCAAAGACTCTCCAGTTTTAGTGGATACCTGAGGATCTTGAGACTGTACACTATTCTGAAATGATGAAGGTCTAGGCAACAGCATGTCTTCAGTGAGACCGGAATAATCCTCTTCAATAAATAACCCAGGAATAGAAGGGAAAATCCAGTATCGCCTATACATGCGGTCTCGGCCCAAGGGAAAGATATTGGTACATGCTATGGCACTTTGGATTTTTTCCAAGAGCTCTTTCTCTTTCCGTTGATGTTCCTGTTTTAAAGCTTCTTCCTCATCAGCAGTAAGAGGCTCTCTTGTTACACAGTTGACCTCTTCTTGTCTTGTAAATTCTTTAAATCCATTTTGTCCCCTTTTCCCTATAGTTTAAACATTTGATCATCACCATCATATTTTAAATTTTCATCAGAAAAATATCTAAAAATATCCCAAGTTACTACGTCTTATGGACCAAACTGAAAGCCCCCAAAATTTATAGGTTTAAATCCTAAACCCCAGTGTGACATACTTGGAGACAGGGCCCTTAAGGAGGTAATTAAGGTTAAATGAGTTCAAAGAGTGGGACCCTAATGCAGGACCAGTGTCCCTTTAAGAAGAGAAAGAGACTAGGTGCTCACTCTCTTCACCTGTGGGCACAGAGGAAAGGTTGTGTGAGGACACAGCGAGAAGGTGCTACAGCAAGCTGAGGCCTCACCAGAAATCAACCCTGCTGGTACCTTGATCTTGGACTTCCAGCCTCCAGAACTGCGAGAAAATATATTTTTGTTGTTTAAGCCCCCCAGTCTGTGGTATTTTTTTATGGCAGCCTGAATAGACTAATACACTACGCGGGTAAGAAACCAGTACACTTAAATACGAGGGACACACAAAAAACTGCGATCTCCATACTGAAGAGTGAGGCAGAGTCTGTCCTTCTGCAACATATGTTCAGTCCGGAGGCAGGAGTCAGCAAACTAACTTTTATAAAGGGCTAGCTAGTAAATATTTTTAGGCTTTGTGGGCCATATGGTTTCTGTCACAGCTGCTCAACTGTGCCATTGTAGCATGAAAGCAGCCACGGACAATATGTAAATGAACAAGCATGGCTGGGTTCAATTAAAACTATGGTCAGTGAAATCTGAATTTCATATAATTTTCATATTACAAAATATCATTCTTTTCCCCCCAACTATTTAAAAATGTAAAAATGTAAAAACCAGTTTAACTGGATTATATAAAAACAGGCAGGGCAGATTTGGCCAATGGGTTGTAGTTTACTAACCACTGATTTAAGGTAACAGAACCCCTAATGCTTAGTTGGGTACCTAGCAATTCAAAAGAAGGACATTTCCCAGCAGGAAATGTTTCCCCAGGAGGTATGGCTACATGAGAAACTTCTGATCAAAGAGATGGGAGTAGAAGCATTATATGTAACCTCTGGGTTGTACCTCTTTCTATTTTCCTTCTTTCAACTAGCCAGAATGGAGCCATGGGGATAAATCATTTTGGAACATGAGGGTGGCAGCAAAACCCTAAGGATGGCAGTACAAACAAGACAGAGAGGGCCTGGATTCCTGGTGCCCTGCCTGGCCTTTTATGATGTGTTGAAGAATTAAACTTGTCCCGTTTCAAACACTTGTCAGATTGCTTAGATGGCTGAGGAGTTATTTCTTCTTTCTATTTCTTCTGCTTCAAAGGGTCTATAGAAGATTAGAATTATCTGCTGCTTTCAAATTTGGGAAAACTCACCTATAAAGTTGTCTAGAAGTGAAGTTTTCTTTGTAGGAAGTTTTTTTTTTTTTTTTGTTTAAATTCAGAGAGAGAGAGTGGATGGGGGGAGCAGAGCAGGGAAGGGGCAGAGGGAGAGGGAGAGAGAGAATCTTAAGCAGTCTCCACATCCAGCGCAGAGACCAACACAGGGCTCGATCTCACCACCCTGAGATCATGACCTGAGCCAAAACCAAGAGTTGGACACTTAGCGGACTGAGCCACCCAGGTGCCCTTGTAGAAAGATTTTTAACACTGATTCAAGATCTAATGGTTTAGGACCGTTCACATTTTAAATTTTCTAATAAATCCATTTTTATAATATGCATTTTTCTAGGATTTTATTTTTGCCTCCACTTTCAAAGTAATTGCCATAAAACTGTATATGCTATCCCCTTATCTTTAAATTTCTACTTTATCTGTAGTTATGTTGCTTTCCTTTTGAGCCTTAACCTTATTGTGACTCCCCTTCCCCTGCCCCCAAATCAATTTCAAGAAAGGTTTGTCTAGTTTGTATCTTTTTCAAAGAATAAAGTTTTGGCCTTGTCCTATTACTTTCTATTAATTTCCACTTGTATCTATTGTTTCCCTTTATCTGGAGGGATTATTCTGTTTTCTACCTCTAACTTCTTAAATGAATGACTAGCTCAATTTGCCTTTCTTCTTTCCTAATATGTATTAAAACTAGAAATTTTCCTCTAAGTTGAGGGACTGTATCCAACAAGTGTTAATGTATAGTATGATTAGTTTTTTTGTCAGTATAGTTTTAAATATTTTCTAGTTTCCATTTATGGTTTCTACTTTGACCTATTACTTAGAAGTGTGTCTTAAAACTCTAATCAAATGAGGCCTTTTGGTTTGGATTTCTAAATCAATTGCATTATAATCAGAAAATGTAGTCTCCAAAATACAGAAATACAGAAAACACAGATTTTCTGTCTACTTATAATAACTATTTAGCAAATAATATAGAAAAAAAAGATACCATCGAAATTATAGGCACAGAATAAAGTTGAAAATCTCCTTCAATAGTTGTCAAATGAAGATGTTTAAAGATCTTCAGAAGTAATTTGCATCAACAACTTTCAAAAAATATATTCCCTTTGATCCAGCAACTCATTATTCTAAGGTAGTTGATTTCCATTCTCAGCCATATGGTACCAATTATAAGCATTACTGACCTTTGTATTTCTAGCATCTAAAAGGCATTTAATTCATGTCGAGTATGCTGTAGAGTAAAAATTTCTATTTGGCCTAATATAAAATAGTAAATACAAAAACTCAACAAAACGCGCCAACCAAAAGTTGAAGTTATGAGAAACTGACCTATAAAAACAATATGAATATTATTGCTCCTCCCTCAAGTATAACTGACATGAGAATAAAGACTGAATGTAACTTCTAACAGCATTTTTTAACAAAATGGTTACCATTTAAAAAACTTATTGCAGCTACAAGTTAGGTATTTAAAAAACAAACACACCGGGTGCCTGGGTGGCTCAGTTGGTTGGGCGACTGCCTTCGGCTCAGGTCATGATCCTCGAGTCCCAGGATCGAGTCCCACATTGGGCTCCCTGCTCGGCGGGGAGTCTGCTTCTCCCTCTGACCTCCCCCCATGCTCTCTCTCTCTCTCACTCTCTCTCTCTCACAAAAATAAAATCTTAAAAAAAAAAACCACACCTTGGAATCACAAATGAAGTAACCTAATACATATTTCAAGATAGCTGAATTATAAAGTGCCTTATTAATTAAAAACAAGTAGTCATGCCCTTAAGAAATTTCTGTATTACCCCTTCTGCCTCTTTTATGTGATCCTGGGTCATCTTCATCTTCAGTGACTGTATCTTGATCAAGTTCCTTTTGCTCTATTTCTTTGCTCTCAGTGCTAGTATCAAAATCTTCTCTTTCTTCCTCCCTTAAGGAAAAAAACAAAGATTATTTTCATTAATGAATATATAATTCCATTCATGAGGTATTTATTGCCTGCCTATGAAGTGCTAGCCATTAAGTTTAGGAAGTAGTGGACAAGATGACAAGAGAGTTTATATTGTCACAGAGAAAACAGGTAATAACACAATTATAAAATTAAAGTATGTAATAACTATTAAAAAATGAGAAGTTCAAGTTGCTATGAAAGCATTTCAAGAAGAACCAAATCTAGTCTCAAGGATCAAGAAAACCTTGCTTGAAGGAGTGACATTTAAACTGTGAGACTAGGGAGACTGGGGAGGGGTAAGGTGGCAGGTGAGAAGAAATCTCCTTTCTAGCAGAGGGGGTAACATGTGCAAAGGCTCTGAGCTGAAGAGAAAAGGAAGGAGCTTATCATTTTGAGAAAAATATAAAACAAAAAGAAGTAATCCAAGATACGAATGAGAAAAAGGCAGGGTAAAGATCATACTGGGCTTTGTAGGGCATTATTCAAAAAGCAATGGGAAAAAAATGTTAAGAGTTTAGAAAAGGGAAATGATAGGATTAGAAAGCACTTTGGTTGCTATGTGGAAAATGATCTGGGTGAGAAAGTAGATGAGGGGAGACAAGAGGCCACTATAATAGTCCAGGTAGCTGGCTGGGAGGTGATGGTTGGCTCAGAGTAGAAAGTAAACAAATAGTTGAGGAGAGTAGGTGAATTTCGGATATAGTAAGTAGGCTGAATGAACACAAGATGGATGTTTTATCTAATTCATTATACTGTCCAAATTAACCTTGAAATAAGTTCCACCATTTATGTTCTTTATCCAAACAGAGGTTTGCAAACTCAAATGTGTTTAGGAGCCAGAGAGATAATTTAAATGAGTGAGGCTAGATGAGGATAAAAAAAAATATGAAATGGGAGAATCTATAATGTGCTTACTTTTCTTTTTTTCAAAATTAAGAGATCACAAGGAAAAAATCTGTAACTATAGGAGGTAATGAATACCAACTAAACTTACTGTAATTATTTCATAACATATGCATATATCAAATCATTATGTTGTACACCCTAAACAATTAATACAGTGTTAGAAGTCAATTATATTTCAATAGAACTGGAAAAGGTTTATAAAATGTGAAAAGAAAATTGAGCTATAACTCACATATCCTAAAATCACCATTTTAAAGTGTACAAATTCAGTGGTTTTTAGTATATTCACAAGGTTGTGCAGTCATTACCCCTATCTAATTCCAGAACAGTTTCATCATCCCAAAAGAAAAACCCCATAGCCATTAATAAGTCCCTTTCCATTTCCTTTTCCCCACTGCCCTGGTAACCACTTATCTACTTTTTGCTGTGGATTTGCCCATTCAGGACTTTTTATATAAATGGAATCATACAATACGTGGTCTTTTGTGACTGGCTTTTTTTACTCAGCATAATGTTTTCAAAGTTTATCCACATTGTAGCATGTTTCAGAATTCTATTTCTTTTTATTGCTGAACAACATTGTGTTGTATGGATATACCACCAAAAAATACATCGTTTTGTTTCTCCATTCATCAACTGATGGACATTTGGGTTATCTTTTTTTTTTTTTGGCTATTAAGAATAATGATGCTATGAACTTTTGTATATACATTTTTGGGTGAACATATGCTCTTAATTCTCTTCAGTATATACCTAGGAGGGGAACTGCTGGGTCACACGGTAACAAAGGGTTTAATTGTCTAAGAGACTGCCAAACTTATCCAAAGCAGCTGCACCATTTTACATCTCCACTTGCATGAGAGTTCCAGTTTCTCCAGATTCTCACCAATACTTCTTATTGTCCCTTAACCGGATTACAGCCATCCTAGCGAATGTGAATATCTCATTGTGATTTTGATGTGCATTTTCCTAATGACTAATGATGTTGAGTGTCTTTTCATGTGCTTCTTGTATATCTATTTTCTTTGGAGAAATGCCTATTAAAATCCTTTGCCCATTTTTTAATTGGGTTGTTCTTTTATTGTTGAGTTATATGAGTTCTTTATATATTCTGCATATTAAACTATTATTAGATACTAGACTTGCAAATATTTTTTCCCATTCACTGGGTTGTCTTTTTACTTTCTTGACAGTGTTCTTCAAAGCACAAAAGTTTTTCATTTTGAAGAATTCCAATTATCTATTTTTTTCTTTGATTGCTTATGCTTTAGGTATATTAACTTTACCAAGCTATCCAAATTCCATTTCTTAAAATATTGTTGAAGGCCATATAAAATAACAGCTGTTACAAGTTTGTGACCTATGGCCTTAAGACTAATAGGTATTTTTGTATGCAAGTATAACTAAAAGTCAATTACGAATTTCAAAATACTGAGATTTTTAGAACCTTCCTTTGCAGATTTCATAAAAAAATTATTTCTGCAAAATTTGAATATGGTTTGCCATCTACAGTATGCAAAAATTCCCACTTGTCTTCATAGCCAATTTTTATCCCAAATATTTTCAAATGCAACAGAGTACTTAAGTCACTGAATTACTTAAGGTGCTTCCATCTTCTCCCAATGCCATCTATTAAAACCTCCAATTTCATCCCTATTCCTCAAACTCAGAGGAGCTTTGTGAAACACAGTGTACAACTCTGATGGTGGTGGTGGTGGTGGTGGAGGGGGGAGATACCACTATTAATGCTAGAAATGTATTACTGGTTAAAAATAGCCTATTGAAAGGTTTTCTGGGCAATTATCATTTACAACATTAATTCCATGAGAAAATGAATTCTAGAGTCCCTGAAAGTATTTTTTAACATAACACATATATACTTGAGAACTGTATATATATAAATTTCATAGGCCCACTGGTATAATTATTATGTACCTATAAATAAAAAAAAACTAGAAAACTAGTTTTTAAAACTTTTGAAAAGCATTTTAGAGTTTAAGGTTCTAATTTTTATTCTTTACGTAAAGCCCAATGAGCACTGTAATTCAAACCATACCCAACAGATGTATCTGCAGCTGAATTTCTCTGCTCCTCTTCCTTCAGTTTCTCTTGTTTCTCTTTCATTTTTTGTTCTTGTTCCTTCAGTTTTTCTTCCTTCCTTTTACGAATTCTGAAAGTTAACATAAAATATTATAGTCTACCTGATGGAAGATACTTTAAACTTTTGGCATATTGCTTTAATCATAAAATTATGGAAAGTGCTCTAAATGTTACCACAAGTTATAATGTAGTAATTTATTCATAACCTTAGTTAAGCCATCAAACATCAGTGTGAGCCAATATCACATTACAGCCCAATGTGAAATATCGTGGTTTTTTTTTTTTTTAAGATTTTATTTATTTATTTGAGAGAGAGAGAATGAGAGATAGAGAGCACGAGAGAGAAGAGGGTCAGAGGGAGAAGCAGACTCCCTACTGAACAGGGAGCCTGATGTGGGACTCGATCCTGGGACTCTAGGATCATGACCTGAGCCGAAGACAGTCGCTTAACGAACTGAGCCACCCAGGCGCCCCGTGAAATATCGTTTTAAGATTTTTTTTTTTTTTTTTTGAGAGAGAGAGAATGAGAGATAGAGAGCATGAGAGGGAAGAGGGTCAGAGGGAGAAGCAGACTCCCCGCTGAGCAGGGAGCCCGATGTGGGGCTCGATCCCCAGACTCCAGGATCATGACCTGAGCCGAAGGCAGTCGCTTAACCAACTGAGCCACCCAGGCGCCCCGAAATATCGTTTTAGATGCAAAGAAATAAACAGCCTTCATTAGTACAACTGCCTATAATTATCTCTTACCTAGCAGCTGCTTCTTCCCTCTCTTTCCGATGTTGTTCTGCTTTTAACTCCCGGAACTCCTGCTTTGCCTGTCGTAATATATCAACGTAATCTTCAATGAAATCCCTAGTAGAAACTAGGGTCAGGAGTTTCCCACAGAGAGCATGAAGTATCTTCATTTTTTCTCCTGTCAAAAATTGGTAAATAACTTCTGTATCATCAATGACAAAAAGGAGTTGTTTGAAAAATCTTAGTTTGTGGCTCAACGTGAAAATGCTTACTAAAGAATAGGTAAAAGTCTCAAGATCAAACATGCCAATGGCATGTCTTCAGAAAGAAGCACCTCTGAATCCAAATTAACAGGTATGTGACATACAGGCATTTCAAATACAAGTAACTACCATATAGACCAGTTAAATAGACATGAAAAATTTTCTAATGACAAAGAATTTTTTTCAAGTTTTAATTTTTAGGCTCACTTAGGAAGTTCAAATAAAAACAATTATTACCATATGAATTAAAAAAATGGCAACAGGCAAATCACTACTCTGAAAATACTGCACAAAAACACTACTATAAATTATAAAAACTATGTGAATGTTGGAATGAAGACGCTCTACTTTTATTATATGTCCTCTTAAACAAGCATATTAAAATAAGCTCTACATATTTGTGCATTGTAATTTTTTATTTAAAAAAAGGAAGTGAAAAGTAACTTCATCTTAACTTTATATACCATTTCTCATACCTCAAACACTATTTAAGCAAATGTTAGAATTTAGCAGGTACAGCTTAGATTTCTGATACAATGACAAATAAGAAAGCTAGCTAATTCTCACTTATCCTTCAAAATTTAGTAGATTAACCACAAAATTTTAAAGTAATAGGAAATCCAAATGAAAAAGAAAAGAAAATCAGAAACAGAGCTAATATGAATAATAACAGTAGTCTCCATTTGGGTCACTATTTGTATTCCAACAATGTTTTTAAGGACGGTTCTCCTTCTCTTTTAAAACGGCTATCATCTAAAATTTCTCATCAGGACCTAGTTTTCTGGGCTCAAGAGATAGAAGAGGGGAGGAAGTGGGCAGGTTAACCAAATTCCAACTTGTAAAGTTTACCTGGTGTCAAATCATACACTGAAGTGCTTGCCAGTTTCTTCACTAGACTGGGATTGCTCAAACGAAGCTCCATACAGGCGTCATCTGTAGCGTCAAATCCTCCTCGCTTTTGGTATCTGTACTTTGCATTTGCTGATGTTACATCAGCACCTGAAGCTAAGATGTGCAGTCTGAGGATTTCAGAAAGAGTGCAGCTATCAAGATCCAAGCTTTTCAAACTGCAGCCTATAGTTGTTAAGAAATGAAATTGTCATTTAGAATACAAGCCATAAGTCCTCAGCAATGTAAAATGTACCTTTATAAAATTAAAAATAAAAAGCCAAACAAAACCAAAATAAAACCCACACATACCCTGGTGCAACTGCGGCCACGCAGCTGCCAGAGATGCAACTGCAGACAGTGCAGATTTTGTGGGGTCTGCATCTTCATCCAAAGCCTCTGTTAAATCTTTAAGGAAATAAATACTTTATTCTAGTGCAAATCAAAACTGGGATATTTGGGAATAACGCCCTTCTAAAATGACGAAAGAAACAGCAAACAGCTTAACATTCAGGAACCGCAAAAGAACCAACACTAGGTACAACAAGCATCATTCACATTCTGCCTAGTGTCCACCTCAAACTATGAATCCCAAGACATGTACTGCACACTCATATTTTCCTTAGTTAACACAGAAGACAATTTCCAAGTTACCAACAAGATGCACATACACATTCCCCCCGAAATGGTAAAATACACTTTTAAAAACAAATCTCACTCGATGTAACTTTAGAAAAGTCTACTTTGAAAATCAGAATCTATTTGAAGATCCCCAATCTTTTATAAATATTTAAGATTGAATCATAACAAAGTAGGGTTATAATCATCACAAAACCAGCACAGAAAAAGAACTAAAACAACTTAAAGATAGCTGTCTCTTAACCACTGATTTATCCTCTTCATTGAAAGTTCCTGTTTTTACTTTGAAAACTCTCCAATCTAAGAAACAACAGGAAGATTACCCTGCATTTTCTAAGTAAATTGCTTTCTAACTCTGAAAATCATACCTAGCTTACAAACAAGACTACAGAGTAAATCTACTGGCACAAATTGTATTTAAAGCATTAGTATACGTAATTATTCCTAATTATAACACATAGATGATAAAAAAAATTAAAGTGTCAACTATGAAAAAACTTTAAGCTTACAAAAAAACCTTTTGTTATATCATAGAATGGTAGGCATAACTTCAGACTGAGTCAGATAATATATATTCTAGTCTCAACACTGACAGCCCCCTAGTTCCTAGTTGTGCAGCCTTTAGACAAATCACTTAATTGGCTTCATTTTTCTTAAAGGAGTGAGTCTCGATCAGCAGTTTTTAAATTCTTCAGATATGTCTTGGGAGTCCAATACAAAAGAGATAAAACTTCCCTTTGTTCAGTGGGATATGGAGATGATAATCTTGCCCATTCATTTTTCCAATTCTCCTGCAGTGGCACCAAGGAATCCCTTTACAACTCAACAGTACTCCATGGATTAGAGCGGGAAAATCGCTAGGCGAAACTGGTTCTGTGGTTCCTTAACCTTCTACTATGTTTCCCTTCTGAAAGTTCACAAGCTGACAAAATGAACCTCAGAGAAAAGAACTACTGTCCTTTACTAAAAGGAAAAAGGCAGCTCTGGGATCATGTCTGATTACAATCATTGACAATTTCATAGCAGTTAAAGCATAAACACTACCACACAGAAGTTATCTGACTGAACATTGCATATATGCAGAAGTTATTCCTACCAGGCCCTGAATCCAGTCCAAATGCAAGACATTATATTCCTTCTTACCATGGAAATACTAGAGCTAAAACTTCCTCAATTTTCATTTTATATGGAAAACCACAGAAAATTAATAGGCACTCTAAAATTAACACCAGTCTTCATTACAGAACTGTAAAAGTGGACTGGCCCTTTTCCTTTGCACCAATCACCACATTCAACCTATTTTATCTGTAGTAATTTTTAACTTCCTAGGACAGTTACAAAGGCCTTAGGAAATGGACAACCAACAAAATGAGTTTACTTTTAATTGTTTAATTGTAAACTAGGCATGTTAAAATATGTATTTTATTTTTTTATAGATTTTATTCATTTATTTGACAGAGGGAGACACAGCAAGAGAGGGAACACAAGCAGGGGGAGCAGGAGAGGGAGAAGTAGGCTTCCCGCCAAGCAGGGAGCCCTATGTAGGGCTCGATCCCAGGACCCTGGGATCATGACCTGAGCTGAAGGCAGATGCCTAACGACTGAGCCACCCAGGCGCCCCAAAATATGTATTCTTTAACTCAATTATCTATCAAATGGCACTCTCAAGAAACTGTATTATTACTCTAGGATTTGCTTAGAGACAGTCACTTGGGTACATCATACCAAGAGAATACAGTTGACTCTTGAACAACACGTGTTTGAACTGTGTGGGACCACTTATAAGTAGATTTTTTTAAAAAAGATTTTTTGTATTTATTTATTTGAGAGAGACAGACTTAGAGAGCAAGCAGGGGGAGGGGCAGAGGGAGACTGAGAGAATCTCAACCCGACTCCATGCTCAGTGCGGAGCCCGATATGGGGCTTGATCTCTTGACCCTGAGATCATGACCTGAGCTGAAACCAAGAGTTGGAGGCTTAACTGACTGAGCCACCCAAGAGCCCCTATAAGTAGTTTTTTTTTTTTTTGTAAAAATACAGTACTGTAAATGTATTTTCTCTATAACATTTTCTTTTTTCTAGCTTACTTTATTGTAAGAATACAGCATATAATACATATAACGTACAAAATATGTGGTGTTTGACTGTTTATATTATCAGTAAGGCTGCCAGTCAACAGTAGGTTGCTAATAGTTAAGTTTTCGGGGAGTCAAAAGTTATACATGGATTTTTGGTTGGGGGTGGGGAGGGTTGGCATTCCTAACCCTTCAAGGGTCACCTGTACAGCTGAACTGTATGTTATGATTATCTGAAAGTTACATTTATCACAGTAACCTAGAATCTACAATTTCAACACTAAACAATGATACTTTAGCAAATACACAAAACTATGCTATGTAAGGATACTCTTCTTCCTATACTTATTAAGCTCATCATATAAGACTGAAGAGAGGAACTGAAATTTTTAATGTAAGATTTAAAAAATTCTTGGTCCAAATTTCCAAGATTTGATATAAAAGAAAGGAGGCCAAAGATTTTAGATCTTCTTGAAGATGGGTAATTTTATAGGCAATGTTAGGGAAACAAATACTCAAATTTTCAACATCTTTGCCATATTATGAGGTAATATAGCATAGCCAGTATGAGGCTCCAGAGCAGACTGCCTGAGTCTGTATCCCATCACTTTTTTTATTAGCCATGTCTCTTTGGGCAAGTTAATTAAACTCCTTAAGTCTAAGTTTTTTTCTAAGTAAAGGCAGAAAATAAGTATTAATAATCTACCAGTTTACTATACCTACCTATCTATGCCACAAGGATGATGTGATCATTAAATGAAATTATATATATATATAATGTCTTACATCACTTGCTTTCAGAAAGAACTGTGGGAAAGCTTTTTTGTTACAGAGATAGGCGAACATGGTAAAATAACCTGGGAGAATAGTCTAGGATCCTTACTGTAACTGAAATAATTATGTAAAATGTAGTCAATACAGGGGCATCTGGGTGGCTCAGTCATTAAGCATCTGCCTTAGGCTCAGGTCATGATCCTGGGATCAAGCCCCGCATTGGGCTCCCTGCTCAGCGGGAAGCCTGCTTCTCCCTCTCCCACATTCACCTGCTTGTGTTCCCGCTCTCGCTGTGTCTCTCTCTGTCAAATAAATAAATAAAATCTTAAAAAAAAATGTAGTCAATACAACAGGGAAGTGGAGAAGGGTGAAAAACTCCAAAGCATATTTTTTCCCCTTAACATTTAAATAAGTATCTTCAAAAGGAGCATTAAAACCTTTATTTAATGATCAATACTTATTCAGAGGTAGACCTTGTATTAGTATGTATAGATTAGTCCTTTACAGGAGTAGAGCTATAAAAATTACAGATCAATCATGAAAGGAAACTGCAATGGCAATACAAACACCAGTACACATATATTTTCTTTACACTAGTTGATTTTCCAACATAATTTCCTTGTCACCCCACTTTTTGTCAGGTCAGAATTTGGTTCATAACCCTGTGATGTTATTGGTCATTAAGACAGTCTAATGGCTAAAAGAATGAATATTTGCCATATTTTCTGTCTTGGATAATCCATCTTTAGTGCTGGTACTTGCTATCTCAGAAAATCTTTAGACTTTTATAAATGGTTTGCTCTTCCATCTTCCCTTTAGTAGAGTCTCATTTTATGGGCTAAGTCATCTGAGATGACAAAGGGACAATGCTGTTAAAATGACCTTGATAAGGGACCTATGGTGATTAGCACTCAAGAATATATTTTGTTTGAACTCAGACTGTAAAATATAAAGAAAACCAACATCAGATTCATACTTATCATTATCCTATTGCTTCAGGGACTAGGCATAAAAAAAATGAGCTCAAATTACCTAAGGTCAACAATACTATCTGAATGCAAGAATGTCACACTTTTTTGTATCAAGACTGCTAACAAAATGTCTCCCAAAAGTTATTTCTTATTGTGAATTTTTATGCAGTACACTGAAGTATTGTTTAATAAGGCTTCTGATCCTAAATCTCTTATGTGACAAAGTTCACGGAGAGTATAAATTCAGGAAGCCAAATCAATCTTTTACTACACATGCTTAACTATTCCTTTGATTAAGGTAAGTCCTAAACAAAACAGAGAACATACTCTGTTTTAAAAATAAAAAAGGGTTTCTCCAAGAATTATTCCTACGTTAATATGTACCACACACTGACTTTAGATATTTAAGTGCACAGAATTTAAACAGCAAAATTTCTAGTTCAAACTGTTGATGAAATAAAAAAATTAAATTTTACTTGATTCTGATCTATAAACTGTCACATCTCAAATGAAATCAACAAGAGTATTTTCAGTTTAAGTATTGGTAACAATTATTTAAGTATTTCCTTAGGTGGGGGCAAAAAAAAAATCAGTGCCATTTAGCAGACTCTCTTGGAATTAGATACTGGTCAATGACATCTGTAATGTTCCTAAATCATAGGAGAAATCTAAAGGAATAAAATGCAAGATAGATTTGGGGGGGGGAGAGCAGATACTTTAAAGGTCATCAGAAACAGTGCATTAAACCAAAATTTTTATAAAATAACTGATAATGTATTGTTCATATATGACTCAAGAACTGGGGGACTTGAAGAGCTATATTTTATAATTGTAAAAGTGAGGTTAATTTTAAGATAACCTTCAAAAATCAGTTCCAAAGCTACAAAGCTACTATCAATCAGCAATAACACTGAATTCTGACCTTTGGTGTCAGCATCCGTTATTTGCTCTTTGGCTACTTCCTCTTCTTCTTCAGCTATCGCCTGGAAGATGGCAGTCAGGAAGAAAAAAAGCAATTCACATAGTGGGCCTTCACTGTCATTTCCTACAAGAGCTTCCTCTAACACTTCTGTGAATAAAATGTTTAAAATGAATTTAAAGTTCTGTTCATGTACTGAAAAAACAACTCCATTGGAATAAACATTTTAATCAAACAACAGCCTGTGTAATTATTTTAAGTGTCCATTTATCAAAGTAGAGTATTATCCAAGGCAAAATCAAAAAACGATTTATAATGATTATAATAAAACACAATAAAATCATAAGCCAAAATCACTACATTCAAGAAAGTCAAATTAGCCTCAGCAGATCAATACCATATTTCCTTTTAAGTTTAAATTTCAGGTGTAATTAAGGCACATATTAAAAATTATCATTTTATTCTAATATGAATAACAACTCAAAGATTTGTTATTGTTGCCCCATTGTTCTCAAGAGCTATGTGGGGCATTAATGTTTACCGCGTAGGAGAGAGAATCATAAGTGTGAGGTATAATCTTAATATTGTATCCAAATCATAAATGTTATCTAATTTATCTTACCTAAACCAGCATAGTCTAGACCTTCTTGATCTGTAAGGCACAATGATTCATGCCTCACCCAGGTCCTTCACATTGAAGGAATGTGAAAGCCCTCCTGAAGAATACACTTTTATTAAAATAACAGTGACATTATAATTCTGTCTTTGAGGGTCTTTATTTTGATTTTAAGAAAATTATTTTGCTATTTGACAATTAAAAATCCAAAATGAGATCCAAAGCCCTTCTCAATTAATGTAGTTCTTATAATGTTTATACAAAGTAAAAGTATGGAGTCAATGCAGAATCACAAATTAGAGGTTGGCAATAACTTATCTCTAAATACAGCTGATGTCAATTCCTTCCTTTCCCACACTTACATAAACCATGACACCTTTGAGAAGAGGAATCTATTCCTTCACGCCCTTAAATTTACCTAGCAGGCGTGACCAAAGAAATATGACAGAAATAAGACTTGCCAGTTCCAAGCCTAGCCTTTAAGAAGGCTGGCAGTTTCTGTCCACCTCTTCTTGGAGCCCTTAGCCGCCACTAAGTAGCATAGGCTACCTTGATGGAGTGGGATGTCACATGGAGGAGCACTGAGGCACCAGGCATGTGTGTGAGGAAGCCATCTTGAACACCCAATCAGGTAAGTCTTCACATGACTCCAGTCCCAGCCACTTCCTGTAACCTCATGAGAGACTCCAAGAAAGGGCTGGACAGTTAGGTCCAGTGACTCTACAGAACTCTGAGAGATACTAATTTTTTGTTTTAAACCACTAATATGAGGGTGAACTATTAACACAGCAATAGCACTTGCCTAGGGTTACTCCCTCAGGAAACTCATCTTGAAGATCAAAAAGTTCCCCAAAAGCATTAAGAAACTCCAAAACCATCAGAGCATCACCAAAGATTTCAGGAGGTAGTCTAGTCTTCACTGGAGTTGGTTCTGGAAGTTCCTGAAAGATTAAACAATTTATATAACTATTTTAACCAAGTGCAGAAAATTGTAAAAGGTAGATATATACACTTTGCTGAATAAGATTTATTTCAGGCAGACTAGTGGTTCTCAACCCTGGATGTTTATCACAATCACCTTTGGAACTTTTAAAATTATAGATGTCTTGGCCTTATTCCAGCTTTACTAAATTATAGTCACTAGGGACTTTTTTCTTTATCAAACTAAGAACAACTTTGGGCTGATGTATACTACTGACTACATTTTCTAGTTAAGAGGGACTTTTAACCTAGATTCTGAGATCAAGGCATTAGCTGCGTCAATATTATCTTTTTTGCAGGATCTCCTTAGGATATGGAATAGAATTAATCCATCTGTTGAATTTACAAGTGGTTCCATACAAACTGAGATGAATGATAATACTGGATTATCAACGATCATACAAATGACCAATTATGTCTGCAGAATGAGAATCATTTTCAAAGTCTGTTATAAAATACTAACAGTGCCGCTTTGGAACTCTAACTATAGCATTTGCTTAATTGGCTAGTTCCTCTTAGTTAAATATGAAGCCACTATTAAAAAGAAAAATTTCTTTATTTTTTTTAATATCTCCACTTTATTTTTTTAATTTTTTTAAGATTTTATTTATTTATTTGAGAGAGAGACACAGCGAGAGAGGGAACACAAGCAGGGGGACTGGGAGAGGGAGAAGCAGGCCCCCCGCCGAGCAGGGAGCCCGATGCGGGGCTCGATCCCAGGACCCTGGGACCATGACCTGAGCCGAAGGCAGACGCCTAACGACTGAGCCACCCAGGCGCCCCTAAAAAGAAAAATTTCATCAGCAAAGCCACATAGGGCACATAGAGCATAGGTGTGAAACATCACGTAACATACTTATACCTTAAGATCGTCACATTCCATATCTTCTCTAGGTTTACTCCACTGTTTTAAGTATTCCATATATTTTCGCTTTTCTTCACGTAATTTTTCTCTTTCCTAAAACAAAAGGTTAATAAAATTTTTTATAAGAATTTTATAAGGCAACATCAGCATCACCTGGGAACTTGTAAGAATTACAAATATTTGGGCCCTAACCTGGACCTACTGAACAAGGAACTCTCAGGTTGAGATCCAGCAGTTGATGTTTTAATAAGTCTTTCTGGTGATTCTGATGCATGCTAAAGTATTAGAATCACTGATCAAAACAATGCTTGCCTAACACTACTGCTACAAAGATGGAAAATGTCTCATACGTAACAGCCCATGGATAAATATTAATTCAATTTAACCCTGCCTATAGGGGCTTTCCTATTTCAAATCAATTAAATCTTGACAAAGTAAAGTAACAAATTATTAGAGTACCTAAAATAAAACCTCCCCCTATATTTGTCATATAGTTGTTATTTTCAAGATTCATTTAAACCTAACAACCTAGGGACAGAGGGACCAGTAAGTAAAAGAAATATCAGAACACAGTTGGTGGATTTCTTTTTCTTTCAATCCAGGCCACTTCTCTTGCTCACTTGGTCTTTTGATACACTTACTTCTTGGTTCTTATATTTGACACTGGAAGATAAATAATGACCCTAAAAAGTCTCCAATAAAGCAGAGTGTAAATAAAATATTTTATATTTAATATAGTTTATAATTATTTTCCAATAAATGTTTAACATACGTTAATGTTATACTCTTCCTTTGAAATTTAGGACCACTGGTGGTAACAGATGGGCACTTATCAAATTTTCAACATAAAACGATAGTTACAGAACTTATTAATTGTGCTTTAACAGTCTGCTATAGTAAGTCTTCCCTCCCTGCCCCAAATAATTCTTGTAGCATGTAATAAGATGGGTATTCTCTTTCACTCTTGCTAAGAGTGTAAATAAGCACATGTTTAGCAAACATATACTTATGTATGTGTAAAGAAAGTTTTTTTAAAAATGTTCCCAGCCTTTGACCTATTATTCTACTTCCCATAAATTTATCCAGGGACATAATCCAAAACCAGTAAAGACTTTTATTCATAAATTTGAACAGGATATCATTATTTATGAGCAAAAAATTATAAAGCAATTACCTGTATCTATTTGATTAACTATTATGGAGTCACTAAAACTCCGACTTTACTTATTACTTAATAACATGAAGGACTATTTCAATAATGTTAAACAAAACAAAAAAAATTACAAAATTATGAATGCTACATCTCTTTTTTAAGGCCCAGAATAAAGATTAGAAATAAATTAGGGGCGCCTGGGTGGCACAGTTGGTTAAGCATCTGACTCTTGGTTTTGGCTCAGGTCATGATCTCAGCATCCTCAGAATGAGTCCCTAGCTGGGCTCCACACTCAGCAGGGAGTCTGCTTGAGATTCTCTCTCTCCCTCAAATAAATAAATAAAATCTTTTAAAAAAAACGCTATCTCTAAATGTTATCACATTTAGATTACACGTGGTTTTCTTGTCCTCTACATTTTCTGGAGCGTACATGTATTAGATACCTCCACCCCCATCCCAATGGCCTATCTGAAATAGTTCAAGAAACTATAGGCAATTTAAATGAGCACAGGGTGTAACAGGATTAGCTAGGGCTACTTGTGAATAGCCCAGAAAACCAATGACACTTACTGACTCTGGAGAAAGCCAGCTACAGAATTCTCTAAAGAATATCTACCACTAAAGATTATAATAAAAGATTTGCTGAAAAATCTATTTTTACAGATACTCTATTCTTCAAGGAGAATAAGAACACCAATAATTCTTGGGGCGCCTGGGTGGCTCAGTCGTTAAGCGCCTGCCTTTCGCTCAGGTCATGATCCTGGGGTCCTGGGATCGAGCCCCGTGTTGGGCTCCCTGCTCAGCAGGGAGCCTGCTTCTCCCTCTCCCACTCTCCCTGCTTGTGTTCCCTCTCTTGCTGTGTCTCTCTCTGTCAAATAAAGAAATCTTAAAAAAAAAAAAGAACACTAATGATTCTTGCTATTTGTAGATTTTACTGTATTTTTCTAATTATATATTTTACTTCTGTGAGTTTTATGCATATCATCTTCCCTAAATTTGCAAGTCTAAATAATGAAGAAAATCAACTTCAGAACTGATGAGCACTGGGTGTTATATGCAACTAATGAATTTTTGAACACTACATCAAAAACTAATGATATACTGGGGCGCCTGGGTGGCTCAGTCATTAACTATCTGCCTTCGGCTCAGGTCATGATCCCAGGGTCCTGGGATCGAGCCCCACATCGGGCTCCCTGCTCCACGGGAAGCCTGCTTCTCCCTCTCCCACTCCCCCTGCTTGTGTTTCCTCTCTCGCTGTGTCTCTTTCTGTCAAATAAATAAATAAAATTAAAAAAACAAAAAACCAAACTAATGATATACTATATGTTGGCTAATGGAACAGAATAAAAAAAACAAATTGTATTTAAGAGGCTTTGGGGTGTAAAGGCATGTATATATATGCTGAACCTTAAATTACTCATTAAATTTTCCAAAGCAAAAGAGAGAGAAACCAATAACTGTTTATCAGTGCTCTATACAACTAGAAATGTCAAAGTGTAAAGCATTTGAAAATTAACCATGAATTTATTTTTTTTCCCCAAAGATATCATTTATTTGCTCATCAGAGAGAGAGAGAGAGAGAAAGAGAAAGAGCACAAGCAGGGGGGGCAGCAGGCAGAGGGAGAAGCAGGCTCCCTACTGGGTAGGGAGCCAGACGAGGGACTCCATCCCTGAATCCTGGGATCATGACCCGAGCTGAAGGCAGACACTTAACTGACTGAGCCACCAGATGTCCCCCATGAATTTAAATATGTAAATCATACTATTTTTTTATATAGAGAGCATAGCTAATATACTTGAATGAATACCTTTTCCCTTTCTATTTTAAGTCTCTCTTTTTCCTCTTTTTTCTTCAGTCTCTCTTCTTCAACAATTTTCTTCAATTCTTCCTTCTTTTTCTCTTTATCTTCCTTTTCTTTTTTCTTTGCTTCTAGGGCATCTGCTTTTTCTCTTTTTAATTTAGCCTTTTCAAAAGCTGTGGAGAAGATCAAACTTAGAACTGTTCACAGACAGAAAACAACACATTTTTTAATGTAAAAAAAGAATCCCTAAAATATTTTATGGTTAAATATGATCGGTAGAGACTCACAGGGGTTGTAAATTGCTGGAGGAAGCCAGCAGGTGATTAAAATGGGAAAGCAAGTTGGCTGGGTTTAAGACAAACTACTGCACTGGGACAAACATATACTTGCCTTTCAAAGCCCTGCTACTCAAAGTGTGGTCCTAAGACCAGTAGCAAAGTATCATTTTGTTAGAAATGCAGAATCTCTTCTCCCACACAGACCTACTAATTTAGAATCTTCGTAAGATTCCCAAGTGATTCATATATATAGTCAAATCTGGAAAGCAATGTTTTATAAAGCTGTGTGAATCAAACAAATGGCCCCAAACAGTCTGTAAGCCATAGAAACTCCAATTTATGCTTAATCTAGCATTAGGCTGGTTTAATAGGAGATATGTTACACCTTCAAATACTGTTTTAAGAGATGAACACAGGTCTCATTTATCATAAAAATCTACAGATACCTGAGGGGAGAAAATTATTTATGCTTAAAAAGAAAAACCCAAATAAAAGAAATATGTCATTTCAGAAACACTCCCTAACAAGCACAGAGAAATATTCTTTCCTGTACGTAAACAGTTTTTGGAGAGAATGTTAAACTCACCCAGTGACTTCATTTCTTCTTGTTTCAAAAGTTTGTCTCTTTCTTTAATAGCTTTGTTCCTATAACCTGCAATAGTCTGTTTATTAGCAACGCTGTCCTCCTAAAAAACAAGCCAAGAAACTAAAGTTGTAGAACACCACAACTTTTACAAACTGATGGTCTGCCTTGTTCTTACAGTAATAAAAATTTTAAAACCCATCAAGAATACTTCCTTTATACAATAAGGTTTTATTCTAAGCATAATTGAACTTTTAATAACTTTAATCATAGTAACATAGAGAATATGAGTTAGTTCTATAGCTCTACAAATTAGTTCAAAAACCTTCTAGGAAAAACTACCAGTGATCTACAAGGAGAGCCTTAGAAATATGCATTAGAAAAACAAAAAAAATTTTCCAAGGTACCTTATAAACTAAATGGTGTAGACATCAAATATGAAAGAGGTGCATGTCAAAAGCATTCTTATGGTCAATGTTAAATAATGCCAAACGATTTTTTTACTCTATTTCTTGGGAGAATAATGGTCTGTAATAACCTGCTTAGTATATTTTTATTATCTTTTATCTTTTAAATGCTCTTCACATTTCAATCCCATAATTTATCCTTTGTATTTCTCCTGCTTTACATTTCAGTAACTGCTTATATGCTTGCTTCCACTTTGGTATAAAATCCCTGTGGCATTAAAGCTATGTCTAATTCACACTTGAAACTCCTACAAGCCTCACTGCTAAGTAGTTATCAACATACAGCACACACATTGTATACACAGGAATGTATTCCTTCCTAAGGCTATGTGCACAAGGGGAGCCAAACACTGCTCTTGATTTTGAACAATTTTATTAAGAGCTACAATGCAGTTTTTATCCATTCTCTACTTACCTGACTAATAGATACTCGTTTGGGAGGTCTCCCTCTTCTTCTGTTAGTAGGACTAAAGATAAATGTGGGCGGATCATCAGGGAAGAAATAAGAAAAATCTTGTTCTGCTATTTTATATGTTGAAAGAGATGATGCCTTCATAAAAAAAAAAAAGACATAAGGTACAGTAATAACAACATTAGGAAACCACATATAGATGTGCTCTAAAATGTCATAGGACTGCTGTTAAAGACAAGGTCAAAAACATTAGAATTTCATGTGTTAATAAACAGTAACACACATTTAAAAATTTTCTCTCCCTTATGGTTTTTATTTTATTTTTTATTTTTTTTAAAGATTTTATTTATTTATTTATGAGAGAGAGAGAGAGAGAACAAGTAGGGGGAGCAGCAGGGAGAAGGAGAAGGAGATGCAGGCTCCCCACTGAGCAAGGAGGCCCATGTGGGACTTGACACCAGGACTCTGGGATCATGATCTGAGCTGAAGGCAGCCGCTTAACCAACTGAGCCATCCAGATGTTCCTGTTTGTTTTTAGTTTTCGGGATAAAATATACTGATTCATCAGTTGCAGATAACACCCAGTGCTCACTACATCAAGTGCCCTCTGTCATTCCCAACACCCAAGTACCCCATCCCCCACTCCTCTCCCCTCCAGCAACCCTCAGTTTGTTTCCAAGAGTTAAGAATCTCTTATGATTGGGGTGCCTGGGTGGCTCAGCTGTTAGGCATCTGCCTTTAGCTCAGGTCATGAGCTTCCCTTCCCCTATGTTCATCTGTTTTCTTTCTTAAATTCCACATACGAGTGAAATCATTTGTCTTTCTCTAACTTATTTCACTTAGCATAATACCCTCTAGTTCCATCCACATCATTGCAAATGGCAAGATTTCATTCTTTTTTGATGGCTAAGTAATATTCCAGTGTGTGTGTGTGTGTGTGTGTGTGTGTATGCATACACACACCAATATTCTTTATCCAGTGATACACATTTTAGCTGGTTTACTTGATCTATTATTAATCAGCTTTACCAGAAAGATAAAAAACCACAATTCAGAGGACTGTCCCCCCATAAAATATGCAAGAATGCTTCAACAGTTTCTTAAATTATAAAACTATTTCAAAATTATGTTTATATGATAATCGTCTTTGGTTTGCATTGCTTTTGACTAATTTTGTATGGAATTTTCTATGTAAATAATCCATATATTTAACCTTACAAGTCCACTGTATTAACTCAATAAATTTTTCTTAACCATTTCCTAACTGCTGAATATTTAGATTTTCCCTGCAATTGGGGGTGATAAAGACTTTTTTTTTTAAAGATTTATCTATTTATTTGAGACAGTGAGAATGAGAGAGAGAGAGAGTACACGAGAGGGGGGAGGGTCAGAGGGAGAAGCAGGCTCCTCGCCGAGCAGGGAGCCCGATGTGGGACTCGATCCCAGGACTCCGGGATTATGACCTGAGCCGAAGGCAGTCGCTTAACCAACTGAGCCACTCAGGCGCCCCAAGACTTTTTTAACTTAAAGACTTTATGTATCAAATTTTAAAGTTGATCTGGCAAAAAGGAGAGATGCTGATAAATTCTTATCAAATTTCAACTCAGAATTTAAGTTCAGCAAAGTCAACTTCAGTTTTACCAGAAGTTGTGTGGTTTTAGGATAATTGCTAAATCCAAAAGAGTTTCAAAACTTGTTCACCTTTCATCCATGTCCAACTCTAAACTTTTTATTTTTGGCTAGCAATTCTGAAGATTATTTTTGGTCTAATAGCCAAGATCATCATTCTTTTTAAGAAAACATGCCATTTACAGAAGTATCTTTCAGAAAATATACAAGAAAATAATGATACAAAAATTTAAATCATTAAACAAAAACACTTCAATTAGGAATTAAATTTTCTGTGTGATAATTGTAATCATGGTAGAACCTAACTTTTAACATTTAAAACTCAATCAGTTCTGGCCATCATAATAAATCAAGAATCTATTAAGATTTTATATTAAAGTCTATTAAGATGGTTGTCAACTATCCTATATAAATAACGCCTGGATATATAGAATTGCCCTTTAAATATGAATATAAAGCATATGGGTGGTTTCTTCTCAAATATATATGCTCAAAAAAGGTCAAAATAGATTTTAATACATCAATTGCCAATGTTCCTTATTCATACACACATAACACAATAAACAAATACATCTTTGTGTTCTTGTAGTACTCCTAATAGCAGACCACACTCACCACATTGGGTATTAAACTTTATTGTTTTTGGGTTTGTGTGCAAGTACACTAGACTATCCACTAATAATTTTTTTTATACTCTATGAGAAAAATGTTTACTATCACTTTAATATTTATTTATTATTTTCTAAAGATTTTATTTATTTATTTGTCAGAAATAGAGAGAGAGATTGAGAGAGAGCACAAGCAGGGGGAGCGGCAGGCAGAGGGAGAAGCAGGCTCCCCGCTGAGCAGAGAGCCCTGCGTGGGACTCAATTCCAGGATCCTTGGGATCATGCCCTGAGCCAAAGGCAGATGCTTAACTGACTGAGCCACCCAGGTGTCCCAATTTTCACTTATTTATTAAGTAAAGTTTAATTTCTGTTTGTGTTTACTGTTTATTTTCCTTCATGAAAACCTGCTGATACTTTTTACCATTTTTTCCCAATTGTTGTTTTTGTTCATTGATATGTAAGAAACTTCTGTAAATTAGGGAAACTGGTCAACTTGCTATTTATGATACACGTACTAGAACTCATTTCATATACTGACTGATTGCCTACCAGGGCCAGCACTGTTCTAGCCACTTCTCACAGTATTTGAATCCTTTACTTTTTGTAAGCATCTTTTTACCTGGGTATCTGTGATTTTCAGTGCTGTAGATTGAGCACAATTTAAGCTTTTTCCTCTTATCAAGACAAATACATAAATATGCTCACATTAACAAAATTATTTCAGATGATTCTATCTTATGTTTTCAATTTTTTGTATTTCGTCCATTGTGAATTTGATCATGCCTATTTGTCTATTTTTCTACTAGGATATTTATGTTTTTCTAATTGATTTGAGCTCCTCATTGTATTCACTGAAAGTATTTTTCCTTTAGCACTTGCCCTTGAAATCTATTCATGACATTTTCATTTTTATTTCTTTTTGAAGATTTATTTATCAGAGAGAACACATGCGTGCACGTGCAACGGGGGGGGGGGGGGGGGAGGGGCGCAGAATCTTCAAGTAGTCTCACTACTCTGAGATCATGACCCAAGCTGAAATCAAGAGTCAGATATTTAACTGGCTGAGCCACCCAGGCGCCCACCCAGGTCCCCTTTAACCTACATTAAGTTTATATTGTCAGATAAGTCTTATCCTTGGTATTTTTCTCTTGCTCCTTCTAAGTACTTTAGGATGCCTAACATTAAGAATTACTTCATTTCATTTCCTTTTTTCCCCCTTCGAGTTGGTTCTAACTTTGTTTTTCCAAAGTTAACCACGTGTCCCAGTTTTATTTGTTAAATAATCTATCTTGGTCTCTAGAGACTTGAAATGGTACTTTTCACATAAACTCGTATCTTTTTTTTTTTCTTTTCTTTTGATGTAACACAAATCTTTCTTTTGATGAAATACACAAATCTTAAGCATATAGCTGATTTCTGACACATGCATACATCTCTCTACCCATTCTACTCCTTTTTTACTTAGTATTTCTCCCAATATGAGTTAAATATTTCTGTTAAAAAAAATTAGTCTTGGGGCACCTGGGTGGCTCAGTCGTTAAGCGTCCGCCTTTGGCTCAGGTCATGATCCCAGGGTCCTGGGATCGAGCCCCACATCGGGCTCCCTGCTCAGCAGGAAGCCTGCTTCTCCCTCTCCCACTCCCCCTGCTTATGTTCCCTCTCTTGCTGTCACCCTCTCTGTGTCAAATAAGTAAAATCTTTAAAAAAAATTAGTCTTAGTTTTTTTTTAACTTTTTATTTATTTTACAATGTGAGGTTTCTAAACTTCATTTTTTCCCCCTCTTAATGATTATGAATAAAATATAATCCATCTGCTTGGTATTGGTCTCTGATGTTCTTTTTACTATATGAATTGTTTTCCTAACTAGTAGGATCTATTTTAGCATTGTTCTTTGAATTTATTTTTGTGAGCCAGGACCCCACTTAGAAAAATACAGATGTTCCCTTCCCCTGTAACATTTTCTTTTTCCAAGTTTTCCATCTCTTCTTACATGTCTTGGTTGATCTTTACAAGGGGAAAAAAAATGCAGTACCTGAGCCATCTAGCAATTCTAGCAATTGCAAAAATAGTTTTAATTCAATAAATAGAAAGAAGATTACTAAAAACTGGCTCCAGATAAAAAGAGAACTATTTTCAACCAACTTTGAAATAACATTTCTGCAATATTTCAAGTTTATAACACAACCTATCTCTTTTTTTCTTCCTTCCAATAAATAATTTCACTGTTCTGATTACCTTAATTTTAATGACTCCATCTTGTGGTTCACAGTGTTGCTTCAGAAAAAGCTTTAATTTATCACGAGAAAATAAGTGTTTTCTCCGACTGCCAGGGGAAAAAGGAGGAGAAAGAGTAAAGTGTTAGTATCAAAAAATTCAATTTGAACTCTATACTCTCCGAAAATCAATAACCTCAATTTCAAGCTTAGGAAAAGAAAGATATTTCCTTTTCCAATAGTATTTATGTATAAGTTATGAGAAACTTTATACATAAGTATTTATGTGGAATGTTATAAGATCAACTTAAATGGATTTATTATAAATGTCCATTACAAACATAGTATACGCATTTTTTGCATAAGAATCACTTAGAAATCAAATAAACCTCAAGGAAAATATACTACAGAGTAAACCTAATTTTAAAAAATTAGATGGTCATTCCTAGAAATATCACCAATGAAATTCTTTAAAAAATTAAAATCAGCAGGCTACAAGATATCACATAACACTAAGTCAATATTCAAATGGATAATGTGAACGTTCTTGAACATAGGCTGTTTCAATTTCTAAAATATTTTGTATTTAAACTTCGTATGGCAATCAACAAATTCATGGGATTAAAATGAAAGAGAATTAGAATTAAGATTCCAAAAATATGCTGTTTTTGATTCTTCCTTGCCCCCAAATTCAAAAACCACCACCACAATGGTAACAAACACAACCAAAAACAAATCAAAACAAACAAAAAAAATACCCCTAAACACCCAAGTATTTCTGGAAAAGTTCTGGAAAGAAAGTAAATGTTTTAATTGAATTCTATGTATTCCTTCCAAGAAAAGCCAAGTTAAAGACTTCTAAGAGTGCATAAACAATAAAGGAGTTTTAAAGTAGTAGCCTCCTCAAAAATGTATATTCTTTTCTTAGAGAAAGGACCATAATGAGAGAAAGGATTGGCTTACTGTGCTATCCCACCACCATACATAGAGTAGATGACAATAAGGTTAATTATTTCTTGACTATTGAATAAATATACTAGTCCTCAAGAATTGTATTGTCCTACATAGCACCCACTAGCCTACTTATAAAAAAAAGTTAAAAAAAAGTGTGAATAATCTATGAGCATTATTTTGGGAATACTATTTTTCAGCATATAATAAAATGCAATACACTCCAGAGTTCTTAATGATGGACCCCCAAGATCCAACCAAACAAAAAACTACACATACCTCCTCATAGTTATAGAAAGTAATATATTTGACTCAGGATTCACTCAACACTTATGTTATTACCACTTTTCTTTAGACTCATCAGTATATATGAGGCAAGAGGTACACGAGAATAAGTAAAATCATTTTATTTTATTTTTTAAAAATTTTATTATTTATTTATTTGAGAGAGAGAGAGAGCACAAGCAGGAAAAGCCACAGGCAGAGGGAGAGGCAGAAGCTTAGCAGGGAGCCTGATGGGGAGCTCAATCCCAGGACCCTGGGATCATGACCTGAGCTGAAGTCAGACGCTTAGCTGATTGAGCCACCCAGGCACCCTAAGTAAAAGCATTTTACATCAAATGAAATGCAAGATTGACTACTGGGTGGTAAGTTGATAGTTGGCTGATTACGTCAATTTACTTTCAGGTGACTAAGGGCCTAACCTCAGCAGGCAACAAAAGGGATTGTCCTAAAATAGATCTGTGTAACCTAAAGTTAATTCCTTTAAATATTAACCACTCATCACCCCTCTTTTGATTAGGACTTAAACAGGAATTTATTTTTTTATTTACTTAATTTTTTTTTAAAGATTTTATTTATTTACTTAGAGCATATGCGCGAGCAAGGGAGGGGCAGAGGGAGAGAGAAAGAATCCCAAGCCGACTCCATGCTGAGCACAGAGCCCAACTTGGGGCTCAATCTCTCGACCCTGAGATCATGACCTGAACTGAAATCAAGAATCAGACGCTTAACTGACTGCACCACCCAAGCACCTTCAAACAGGAGTTTTTAAAGATACTAATTTGTTATTATTTAACTTTAAGGAATGGAAGAGACTGATCAGATGTCTGTGTCCAGTGAATAAAATACTACAAATGTGATGTATTTGTAAGTACCATCAGACTTCTCAGCATTGGAAACTGAGTTCTCTCATGAGAAGTGCCTCATAAATAGGATCCTTTTTAATTTTTTAGACTGAAGACTCTTTGGGATTACTTACAAAAGGCTCATGGAGTCCATTAGGATTCACTTAATCAGTCTATAAGTGTACATTTATTTTAAAAAGGGAAGCAATCACTTGCAACACTGTTCTATAGCAAATCTTAACTGAATGCAATTATTCTATTTGAAACCAGCATAGATGAGATAACCAAGTTTTACCTGATTTGTGTTGCTTTAACAATAGCACACTCATACAATTCTTTTTTAGTGGGTTGCACCTTGTACTTGAATAATAAGGGATCGACTGCATCTTTTTTCTTCCTAAAAAAGAGCAAAGATACAAATCAATAATTTGTTTGAAAATGTGAGATTTTATTTTATTTTTTTAACATTTTATTTATTTATTTGACAGAGACAGCAAGAGCAGGAACACAAGCAGGGGGAGTGGGAGAGCGAGAAGCAGTCTTCCCACTGAGCAGGGAGCCAATGGCGGGGCTTGATCCCAGGACCTTGGGATCATGACCTGAGCCAAAGGCAGACGCTTAACAACTGAGCCACCCAGGCTCCCCTGAAAATGTGAGATTTTTAAACAGAAATATAGTTTCTAAGAACACACTGTAACAGAATCTAATGCATTTTTAGTTTAGGATTTTATAAGTTACTGACATCCCTCACTGTTCTATCAGCCAAAATAGTACAAAGCACTATTTTATGTTAGGTAGGTATTTTACTCATTCAATGAATTTTCCTGTGTGAAGAAATTAACTGAAGATGAATAAGCACAAGTAAAGTACCCAGTTTAGGTAAGATAGATTTGTAAACAAACAGCTCTTGGAATCACTTTTAAGCTTTTTTCTTAATAGCTATGTAAAGCAAGAGCAAAAGTGGAGATAATGTAGTTTACCCAGTTTTAAGAATTGGCAGAGGCTATACATTTAATCCTTGTCTCCACCAACTTCTCATCTTGTTTTTCCTTTGAGGATGCATTCATCCATCTGTCCAATAAATAGTTAAGAGACTACAATATGCCAAAAACTAAACAATAAGGATTAAGTAGTGAACAAAACAGAAATACAGTGGGGGAGATACAGGCAAGCAAACAAACAAAAATATACAACAGGGTAGGAGGTAAGTGCTATGAAAGGAATACAGTGCAGGGTGGAAGTACTCTATTTTATATAGTGACAATCCTGATAAATTGACAAGATAGGCCTGATAAGAAGTTAACATTTAAGCAGAGATCTGAAAGAAAAGAGGGAGCAACTCACAAGAAAATCTTGGGGAAATGAGTTCAAAGGAAGAGAGAAAAGAGTGTGTAAAGGCCCTGAGGTGGAAATAGGCATGGCTTGCACAAGAAGCAGAATAAATAAGGAGAATAAAAAATCCAGTCAGAGAGGAAGCAGAAGGGCCAGATTATAGGCCATCAATATAAAGGTTTTGGATTTTACTCTGAAAAGACACTAGAGGATACTGAATACTGGGGAGATAATGATATAACTTACACTTCAGAAAGGTCACTCTGGCTGCCAGACTGTGGGGCAAGAGTGCAAACAGGGACATCCATTAGAAAGCTAGTGCAATGAACCAAGTGAGAACTGACGGCAGTTACAGACTACAGTGGTAGTGGGGGCAGCAGAGAGACAAGTGGTTGGATTCTTGAAAAGCTGCCTCTGTGAATGCAAGTGCATATATAATGGGGGTGTAAATAAGGGTTATTGAGAAGAAAATGATATGAAAGGATGATAAAAGGGGCGCCTGGGTGCCTCAGTTTTTGAGCGTCTGCCTTTGGCTCAGGTCATGATCCCAGCCAGGGTCCTGGGATCGAGCCCTGCATCGGGCTCCCTGCTCCGTGGGAAGCCTGCTTCTCCCTCTCCCACTCCCCCTGCTTGTGTTCCCTCTCT
>NW_027397070.1:12084908-12115865 GCF_003265705.2 Callorhinus ursinus
AAAAAAAAAAAAAAAAAAAAAAAAAAAGAAAGGATGATAAAGGAAACATTTAGCAATGAGGGTCAGATATGGCCAAAGTGTGATAAATACAGTATACACTGTCTTTATAGAAATTCAACATGGAAGGGATGTATGAGACAATCACACAGAACTGAAGTATCTGGGGCCCCTGGGTGGCTCAGTCGGTTAAGCGTCTGCCTTCTGCTCAGGTCATGGTCCCAGGGTCCTGGAATCGAGCCCTGCATTGGGCTCCCTGCTCAGCGGGGAGTCTGCTTCTCCCTCTCCCTCTGCCCCTGCTTGTGTTCCTTCTCTCGCTGTCTCTGTCAAATAAATAAATAAATCTTTAAAAAACAAACAAACAAACAAACTGAAGTATTTACCTTTAACAGCATTAACTTCCTAGTTGGAGCACCAAGGATCTTTACATTGAGACCCAGTATACACAGGAGATATATTTAATCCTTCAACCTGACTATATGGAATGCAGTCTAATATTTTCTCTTCTATTAAAATTCATTATTAATTTCACAACCTACATGAGGCTATAACCTACAGTTTGAAAAGCACTGTCCCAAAAGAAGAGATCAAAGAGAGAAGTCTAAGTGTTCAGGGCGCCTGGGTGGCTCAGTCGGTTAAGCGTCTGCTTTCGGCTCAGGTCATGATCCTGGAGTCCCGTGATTGAGTTCCGCATCAGGCTCCCTACTCAGTGGGGAGCCTGCTTCTCCCTCTCCCTGCCACTCCCCCTGCTTGTGCTTGCTCTCTCTCTGTCAAATAAATAAATTAAAAAAAAAAGAGAGAGAGAAGTCTAAGTGTTCAGAGAGCAATACTGATGTGAGTTCCCAATAAAGGAATTTCTTGGAATGAAAAGAGGGAAAAAGAAAAATGGGTTTTGATGAATCAACAGCAGTTGTTTAAGAACAGACTTGATTTTTTATCTTGATATCATTTTTTGAATTGGTGCTAACTTAGCAATTAATCACTACCATTTTATACATATAAGGGGTTGATCAAGTATAATATAGATTGCACTTAAAAGATTTACTACCAGTTGCAGTATATAATTATATTTTAAGTCACAATTATAAAGGCATAAATATATTTACATATTACTTGTTTATAGAGAACTTGTGTATGGAGTTTATCTTAATGGATTTAAGGCTATAAAAATGTGATTTCTGTGTGTATATAAAACTATTTTTTGTTTTTTCTTGCTATATCATGAAATTCGTTTCTGAAGAGAAAACATAACAGAATTAAAATCATTTTTTCCAATCAGTGAAAATATTCTTATGGGGGTTTTGCTATAACTCTTACATAAATTCTATATAGGATAAAATCATAACTGGATTATTTCCAAGGAAGTACAGCTATTAGAGACCAACACAAACTGCTTGTCATAAGGATTCACCTATAACATAAGAATTAAAAGATAGTATTAAAAAGAAATCCCATTTTAATAATTTTTCTCCCTTGCTTCCTAAAGCCTAGGCCTAAATAGCTGGAATACTAAATTGAATGTAGTGATCTTAGCCATGACTGTGACTAAGAGACTGATTTTCTAATAACAAGTGTTACTAGCTCTACACTGGTACATTAACATCAAATATTATATTTATAGAAATTAGATTGCAATTCCAATGATTTATTCACAAAATTTTATCACTTATTTTATAAATACACCATATTTCAATATGCCTAGTTATACATACATTTTTCTGGGGGGGAGGGGCAGAGGGAGGAACTCCCAAGCAGGTTCTATTGCGGAGCCAGACATGGGGCTCAATCTCACAACCCTGAGGATCATGACCTGAACCAAAATCAAGAGTTGGACGCTTAACTGACTGAGCCCACCCAGGCACCCCAATATGCCTAGTTATACACATAATTTAATTTCCACTTTTATTTTCTCATAATGGTAATTGTTTTTGTTGCTATCCCATGGACAATATTTGATACTAAAGAGGCAGTTAAAATTTTTTTCTATAGCAGTAAAATAGAAATGACAAAGGACCGAATAGTTAAGTTTTTAGCAGAAATAGTTACTTATGGTGTTTTGTTTGTTTGTGGAATTTAAAATGCTAAACTGACCTCTCATACATAAAATTTCATATATGAACTACAATTAGCAAAACAATTAGGTCTACTTCTTTAAAAGTAACACTCAGATTCCATAATCTTACTAATAATTAAGCAGGTTATCATCATTACAGCCAGATTACACTTCATGAAGGAAGTCAGTTGCATAGTATTTCACAATACACTCTTTGAGGTTCCTAAAATAATTAGTTTTCCTTGTGCTCTTGCAAATTACCACCAGGATATAAGATGTTACCAAAAATGTATCCTTGTTCCTTTCTGCCCCTGGATGCTGCAGAGTAAGCATCTTTCAAGTCTCCCCTCCCATCGCTGTCATGTCTAAGTCAGAGTCTCCCAAAGAGCCTGAACAGCTGCGGAAGCTCTTCATTGGAGGTTTGAGCTTTGAAACAACCGATGAGAGTCTGAGGAGCCATTCTGAGCAATGGGGAACGCTTACGGACTGTGTGGTAATGAGAGATCCAAACACCAAGCGCTCCAGAGGCTTTGGGTTTGTCACGTATGCCACTGTGGAGGAAGTGGATGCAGCCATGAACGCAAGGTCACACAAGGTGGATGGAAGAGTTGTGGAACCAAAGAGGGCTGTCTCAAGAGAAGATTCTCAAAGACCTGGTGCCCACTTAACTGTGAAAAAGATTTGTGTTGGTGGCATTAAAGAAGACACTGAAGAACATCATCTAAGAGATTATTTTGAACAGTATGGGAAAATTGAAGTGATCGAGATCGTGACTGACCGAGGCAGTGGCAAAAAGAGAGGTTTGGCTTTTGTAACATTTGATGACCATGACTCTGTAGACAAGATGGTCATTCAAAAATCCCATACTGTGAATGGTCACAACTGTGAAGTAAGGAAAACCCTATCTAAGCAAGAGGTGGCCAGTGCTTCATCCAGCCAAAGAGGTGGAAGTGGTTCTGGAAACTTTGGTGGTGGTCGTGGAGGTGGTTTGGTGGGAATGACAACTTTGGTCGTGGAGGGAACTTCAGTGGTCGAGGTGGCTTTGGTGGCAGTCGAGGTGGTGGTGGATATGGTGGCAGTGGGGATGGCTATAACGGATTTGGTAATGATGGAAGCAACTATGGAGGTGGCGGAAGCTACAATGGTTTTGGCAATTACAACAATCAATCCTCAAATTCTGGACCCATGAAAGGAGGAAATTTTGGAGGCAGAAGCTCTGGCCCCTATGGTGGTGGAGGCCAATACTTTGCCAAACCACAAAACCAAGGTGGCTATGGTGGTTCCAGCAGCAGCAGCAATAGCTATGGCAGTGGCAGAAGGTTTTAATTACTGCCAGGAAACAAAACTTAGCAGGAGAGGGGAGCCAGAGAAGTGACAGGGAAGCTACAGGTTACAACAGATTTGTGAACTCAGCCAAGCACAGTGGTGGCAGGGCCTCGCTGCTACAAAGAAGACATGCTTTAGACAATACTCATGTGTATGGGCAAAGAACTCGAGGACTGTATTTGTGACTAATTGTATAACAGGTTATTTTAGTTTCTGTTCTGTGAAAAGTGTAAAGCATTCCAACAAAGGGTTTTAATGTAGATTTTTTTTTTTTGCACCCATGCTGTTGATTGCTAAATGTAATAGTCTGATCATGACACTGAATAAATGTGTCTTTAAAAAAAATGTATCCTTGTTCATGTACTATTTTTAGGTTAGGATAATATTTTTATGATATTTTAAACTTTAAACAGCATCTGCCTAAAGGTGACTCCATAAAACTCTGATCCACTGTAGAGGATAAAAGCAGTCTGACCTTAAATTTTTATAGCCTTAAATCACAACAGCAGAGTATATTATTAACAAAGTGTTATCTATCTACCAACCTGAGTTGCTACAGATACCATAGTTTCTTCTACAAATCCTAAAAGCAACTAGACACACTCACCAGTACTTGGCATACCTGAATCATACTGAAATCAGATGGTAAACTAGTGAGTATTTTCAGGACTGTCAGGACTATTTCAGTCAGTACTGGCTATCAATTTAGTTAAATTTTCAGAGAATTTTCTGATTGCAAATGAACTTCACTATTTGGCTCTTTCATTAAGAAAGGAAACTTGTGGGGGGCACCTGGGGGGCTCAGTCGTTAAGTGTCTGCCTTCGGCTCCGGTCATGATCCCAGGGTCCTGGGATCGAGCCCTGCATTGGGCTCCCTGCTCCGCGGGAAGCCTGCTTCTCCCTCTCCCACTCCCCCTGCTTGTGTTCCCTCTCTCGCTGTGTCTCTGTCAAATAAATAAAATCTTTAAAAAAAAAAAAAAAAGAAAGGAAACTTGTGCAGTGCCTGGGTGGCTCAGTCAGTTAAGGGTCTGCCTTTGGCTCAGGTCATGATCTCAGGGTCTTGGGATCAATCCCAGCATCAGGCTCCTGCTCTGCAAGCAGTCTGCTTCTCCCTCTGCCCCTCCCCAGCTCATGTTCTCTTGCATGCTCTCAAATAAAGGAAACCTGTATCAAGTAGTTATACAAATTGTGATTTTAACAAGTGAGGATTTTCAAATATAAATTTTCTTTATATCTATTAGTAATTTTGGAGGGAAAGGAACAACAGCAGACATAAGTATAACTACTTAACCCATTCTTTTTTTTTTTAAGATTTTGTTTATTTATTTTGACACACAGAGAGAGAGAGAGAGCAAGCACACACAAGCAGGGGGAGAAGCAGAGGGAGAGGGGGAAGCAGACTCCCTGCCAAGTAGGGAGCCCAATGTGGGACTCGATCCCAGGACCCCGGGATCATGACCTGAGCCGAAAGCAAACGCTTAACTGACTGAGCCACCCAGGCGCCCTTACTTAACCCACTCTTGATGGGCAAACATAAGAGATGAGTAAAGAGAGGAACATCGAGAGCAGATACACAATATGTATATTTCAGAGTACGACTATAGACAAAACCCTAAATCTCTTTACTTCAATATTATATGATGCAAATTATCTTCTCTAAAACATAATCCAATCTTTTATTTAGTGCTATAAATACTAGCAAGTCAATTTTTAAAATAAAATTTGCTTGTACATACATAAAATAAATGAGTAATTCTAAATTTACAGTATTCCTTATTATACAATCTACACAAAGTATCCTAGTGGTACAAAAATTAGCCTCATTTCATTCTCAAGTATATTTCGGGGGTGCCTGGGTGGCTCAATCAGTTAAACACCCGATTCTTTGTTTCAGCTCAGGTCATGATCTCGTGGTCGTGGGATTGAGCCCCACGTCAGGCTCTGCACTCAGCATGCAGTCTGCTTCAGGTTCTCTCTCCCTCTCCAACCCACTTGTGCTCGCTCTCTCTCTCTCTCTCAGATAAATTTTTTTAAAAAGTATATTTAGATTGGTATTCAAAACTCTGTCATAAATCCCATGGTAAATAGCTAGATAGGAGAAAATGACTTCATACGTTACTCTAGAACTCCGTTCTGGCAAAGATATTGGAGAGTACTTCAAGAATGCTGAGATTCAGAGAGCACTAAAATGTCCAAGGCTGCTATGTCTATGACTTTGTCCATGGCTTTGTGATAAGAAGAAGAGTAATAATTTTCTCATAGTCTCTTTCACAAACTTAGTTTAAGAAGCACATGTTTAGGATGCTCCTGGGTGACTCAGTTGGTTAGGCGGTTGCCGTCAGCCTCAGGTCATGATCCCAGGGTCCTGGGATCAAGGCCCACATTGGGCTCCCTGCTCAGCGGGAAGCCTGCTTCTCCCTCTCCCACTCCCCCTGCTTGTGTTCCCTCTCTCTCAAATGAATAAATAAAATCTTAAAAAAAAAAAAGCAGCAGCACATGTTTAAGGTGTTAATACCCATCTTCCAAAATAAATAAGTGACCTGCTTCCTAAAACCTTGACTGCTGCCCATCAACAAAAGCGGACCTACAAAGGTAAATACATAGTTACTGCTTAGTTCAATCAGATTCTGCAGTAAGTGCCCAGACTGATGAGTAAGCTAATAATATGTTGTTCTGAGGGAATGCAACTTTATAAAAAGTCAAGCCTTTAATTTCTTACTTTTACTGATGTAAAATTGACTTTGAAAAAATAATCAATATGCTCCCCCAAATGTATCAAAATATTCTATTTAAAAAATTCTGATGACCAGAATAAATAAAGAACTCTCAAAACTGAACAAAAAGACAAATAACCCAATTTAAAAATTGAGATACTAGCCATCCCACTAGGATGGCTATAATCAAAAAACTTGAAAAACAGTAAGTGATGGTGAGAATGTGGACAAACTGGAATCCTTAAAAATTGATGGCAAGTATGTAAAGTGGCGCAGTTGCTGTAAAAAGCAGTTTGGCAGTTCCTCAAAAAGTTAAACAATTGTCATATGACTCAGCAATTCTACTCCTTGGTACATAACCAAAAGAATTTAAAACAGGGACTTGAATAGGAGGCCATACATCAATATTTATTGCAGCATTATTCATAATAGCCAAAAGGTGAAAACTCGAGTGTCTATCAACAGATGAATGGATAAACAAAATGCGGTATATACATACAATGGAATATTCACCCATAAAAAGGAATGATTACAACAAATGCCCTCATCTCTTTCTAAAATACAGACAGGTATATCAAAAAGCTCTATTGTAAATCTCAACATACTACGACATGGATGAACCTTGAAAAATAGTACTAAGTGAAATAAGCCACACACAAAAGGACAAATACAGTATGATTCCACTTATACGAAATACTTAGAGTACATAAATTCATAGAGACAGAATGCAGATTAGAGGTTACCAGGAGATGGAGGGGGGAAAATGTAGAATAATTACCTAAGAGGTACAGAGTTTCTGTTTGGGGTAAAGAAAAGTTTTTGGGAATAGTGGTTATAGTGGTATGACACTGTGAATGCAATTAATGCCATTGAATTATACACTTAAAAGGGTTAAAACAGAAAATATTATATTATATACATTTTAATGCCCCCCCCAACCCAGGAACGCTGGTGACCATTTTGAGCACCTAGGCTTAATTCTAAATATGCTGCCCTAGTATGTCTCACAGATATTATGAACTAGGTGATGCTGGAAAATTTTTCTAACTCTGAACTTCCATTTCTCCTCAGTGATAAAAGAATATGACCATCTACCCTTATAGAATGGTTCTGAGGAATAAAATAAGAGAATATATGTGGGTGCTGTTATACAGCTCAACTAATGGAAAATGCCCAAGAAGTAACTGTTCCATTCTCATCCCTTCAACCTACCTACTGAAACATGAGAAATTCCAGATTATATTTTGTTGTCAGGGAACAACCTAGAAGTAAATTTCTTACTCACTTAGGTTAGGGAATTAATAGAAATGACAGAACAGAGGTCCAAAGATGATTATGTTTTACTCTTCCTGGTATATTAGGATACAGTAGCATTGTACAAACAAGTAGGCATTTTATGATGTTGTTGTATAGAGAAGGCTCAGATTCTTTGAGAATCACAAACAGGTTACAATATCTGTGAATAAAGTAATTAATTAGCTTTCTCACTTTTCCTATACCTAGGGTCTATCCCAAGTACTTATATTCATGGAATAAAGCACAACCTATTTAGGCAGGAAATTATGGGTCAAATTCAATAATACTCTGTGATAAGCTTGTTGTTAAGTGGCAGAAGTGGAACTGATAAGAATATATATTGCCACATATAACAGGTAAAATATTTACTATTACTAATTGGGATTATGAATTAACTTGCTTTGTACTCAAGGTAACAAATTAGCTACAAACTATGCATGTAGCTCATATTCAAATCTAAAAGGAAGAGAAAGGACATTAATGAGCTGAATAATAGAGTGCTGAACCTAAGAGTCTAGACATTCCTCATCCTAAAGCACCTCACAGCATCTACAAGAATTAGAAGATTAGGTTAAAAGACACTACAAAATAGGGGCGCCTGGATGGCTCAGTCAGTTAAGTGTCTGCCTGCCTTCGGCTCAGGTCATGATCCCAGGGTCCTAGGATTGAGCACCATGTCAGGCTCCCTGCTAGGAGCCTGCTTCTCCCTCTCCCTCTGCCTCTCCCCCTGCTTGTGCTCTCCCTCTCTAATAAATAAATAAAATCCTTAAAAAATAAAAAGTTATGGGGCGCCTGGGTGGCTCAGTCATTAGGCGTCTGCCTTCGGCTCAGGTCATGATCCCAGGGTCCTGGGATTGAGCCCCACATCGGACTCTCTGCTCAGCGGGAAGCCTGCTTCTCCCTCTCCCACTCCCCCTGCTTGTGTTCCCTCTCTTGCTGTCTCTCTCCCTGCCAAAATAAATAAATAAAATCTTTAAAAAATAAAAAAAAATAAAAAGGTAAAAATAAAAAGTTACTACAAAATAGGCTTAAATGATAAATCACTTTAAAACGAAAAAATTTAGAAAAATAAACGCTTACTATATTTATTTTTTTTAAAGATTTTATTTATTTATTCATGAGACAGAGAAAGAGAGAGGCAGAAGCAGGCTTCCCGCTGAGCAAGGAGCCCGATGTGAGGCTCAATCCCAGGACCCTGATCATGACCTGAGCCTAAGGCAGACGCTTAACAACTGAGCCACCCAGACACCCCAATGCTTACCATATTTAAACATCAATTTAAGTAATGTCTCTTATGTACAAATCTATATTTAACCCTTCAAAACTCATACATTATTAACTCCATTTAAGGGATATAATCTTTCATACACTGCAAACAAAACACATGAACTACTGTCAGAGCTGCTAATACTCAATAATTTTGCATCATAAACCCTATATTCAATGAGGGACACAAACAAAAGACCTATAAATTTCTTTTTCTGCTTAATAAAGTAGCAACTGAAGAAAAAATGAGATATATTATTCTGTAGAAAACAGTATGGAGGTCCCTCAAAAAGTTAAAAATAGAAATACCATATGATCCAAATGAGATGTATCAAAAGACTTAATACATAGGACCATGTCATGTTTCATTCACTCACCTAAATATCATTTTTGGAGTACTAGTTAGATGACCTTGTGCAATACCAATTAACATTTCTTTTTTTTTTTTTTTTAAAGATTTTATTTATTTATTTTTTTAAAGATTATATTTATTTGTTTGACAGAGAGAGACACAGCGAGAGAGGGAACACAAGCAGGGGGAGTGGGAGAGGGAGAAGCAGGCTTCTCACGGAGCAGAGAGCCTGATGTGGGGCTCGATCCCAGGACCCTGGGATCATGACCTGAACCGAAGGCAGACGCTTAACGACTGAGCCACCCAGGCGCCCCTTTATTTATTTGACAGAGAGAGTGACAGAGAGAGAGACAGCGAGAGAGGGAACACAAGCCCCCCCAATTAACATTTCTAAAGCTCAGGTTCTTCTTGTTAAATAAGGATAACAACATTCTTCCAGGAGTGACTAATTAGCACAATGCCTGGACAGCAAATGCTCAAATGCTATAGTTCAAGTTAGAAGTTGAATTACAAGGTTCTGTAAGACAGAATTTGATAGTTATTGATATTTCAGATGCAAAGGAGATAAAGTAGTTAAGAGTGGCCTCAGGGAGTTAATATCCATAACACATAAAGAACTGATACAATTCAACACCAAAAAACTCCAAATCATCCAATTAAAAATGGGCAGAGGACCTGAACAGAAATTTTTCGAAAGAACACATACACATAGATGGCAAAGAGACACATTAAAAAATGCTCAAGGGGTACCTGGGTGTCCAACTCTTGATCTTGGCTCAGGTCATGATCTCATGGGTATTGGGATCAAGTCCTGAGTCAGGCTCCCTGCTTGGCAGGGAGTTTGCTTGAGACTCTCTCACCTCTTTCTTTGTCCCTCCCCCCCATTCGTGCATGCACACTCTCTCTAAAAATAAATAATTCTTTTAAAAAAAATGCTCAACATCTGGGGCTCCTGTGTGTCTCAGTTGGTTAAAGCAGTGTGACTCTTGATCTCAGCTCAGGTCTTAATCTCACGGTTATGAGTTCAAGCCCCACGTTGGGCTCCACACTGGGCGTGGAGCCTACTTAAAAAAAAATGCTCAACATCACTAACAATCAGGGAAATGCACCTGTCAGGATGGCAAAAATAAAAAAGATAAGAAATAAGTGTTGGTGAGGATGTGGAGAAAAAAGAATTCTTGTGCACTATTGAGAAGAATGTTAACAGGTACAGCCACTGTGGAAAACAGTATGGAGGTTCCTCAAAAAATTAAAAACAGAAATACCATATGATCCAATAATTCCTTTATTGGATATCTGCCCAAAGGAAACAAAAACATAAATTAACAAAGATATATGCACCCCACCCCTATGTTTATTGCAGCATTATATATGATTGTCAAGATATGGAAGCAACCCAAGTGTCCATCAATGGCAACTCAATTTACTCCACTGAATGAGTAAAGACACACACACACACTGGAATTTAGGCAGCCATAAAAAAGATGAGATCTTGCCATTTGTGACAACATGGGTAGGACAAACACCATATGATTTCACTTGTATGTGGAATCTAAAAAACGAATAAATAAACAAAAAGCAGAATCAGACCTAAGCATGGAGAACAAATTGATGGTCGATGGGGGGGATGGGCAAAATGGGTGAAGGGGAGTGGAAGATACAGCCTTCCGGTTATGGAATGAATAAGTAACAGGAATACAAAGGCACAGCATAGGGAATATAATCAGTGGTCCTGTAATAGCATTGTAGGGTGACAGATGATATCTATACTTCTGGTGAGCATAAGTATAGAGAGATGTTGAATCACTATGTCTTTTTTTTTTTTTTAAAGTAAGCTTTATGCCCAATGTGGGGCTTGAACTCACGACCCCGAGATCAAGAGTGATATGCTCTACACACTGAGCCAGTCAGACACCCCGAATTGCTGTTTTAAATCTGAAACTAATATAACACTGTGTGCCAACTATGCTCAAAAAAAAAAAAAGGCAGCCTCGGGTTAGGTTTCTGATTAGAATATTATGGTACTGTTCACTGACAATAGGGAAGAAAAAGACACAAGACAGACTGGAAAAAGCATTTTTAATTTTGAGGTGCCTAAAAGGCAGAGAGGGAACAGAATGGAGCAATAAAGATTTAGATAGTTGTGGAGAACAGAGGGAGTGGAGCTAAAGCATGTAAGAAGACTTTTAATCAGTTGAAGACTTAGCTCAGATTTTAAATTTACCTGTAGACAATGCCAATCTACATGTGCTTGTGTGATTTTTCTCCAGGAGCGCTCAGCTGACCCAGGTTGTCAACTAACTGAATTGCAGAAGGTTAGTTTCTCTACCATCTTATGCACCATAAGTGATTAAGTATAATAAAGCACAGAATTAATTTTCCCAAGTAAACCAAATTGGAATGTTTAAGTGTAACTGAATGAGGTGAACTTCAATTGCTCCTATGCAGCTGACTAGAGTTAACCAGGTACTTTCAATTTTGCAAATTCTAACACGTGTTGTTGAACCACGTCACTTAGATGGATTTTACACTCTATGATTACAAAGGAAAAAAGGAAGGATTAAAGAGAAAATTATTTCAATAGGGTATCATTAGCCAATCTGATATACATTTAAAAAAATAATAAAAATCACTTACCCATTTTGAAAGGAAATGTTTTGTGTTTCTGAATCATCACTATCACTGATGATAATAGTTTCTCCATCGACACTGCTGACATGTCCATTAGCAAAGCCATTCTGATGTGATGGAGGGAGGACTTCCAAAATCCTACACTGTAACCTGAAAGAAAATGATACATTAAAAAACACAAATTATTTGATATTTATAATCAAGCATTTCAGAACAATCTAATTATTCTGAACAACTTTCTGAAAAGATATTTTGTTTTGTAGAAACTATGACTCATTGATGTAACCAAATTAATAGAAAATCTGTAACATCAAATTTAAGCAAAGGTTAGCTACAATTTAAAATAATACAAAGGTCAATTTATCAAGATTCTTAGCAATTATATTCCTTTTTTTAAAAAAGATTTTATTATTTATTTGTCAGAGAGAGAGAGAGAGGCAGGCAGGAAGAAAGAGAAGCAGGCTCCTTGTTGAGCAAGGAGCCTGATGTGGGACTCGATCCTAAGCCCTGGGATCATGAGCTGAGCTGAAGGCAGAAACTCGACTGACTGAGCCACATAGGTGTCCCAGCAATTATATTCTTAACAACTAAAGTTACTGGTTAGAAAATCAAATACTGGCATAATATGTCATTATACGGATTGGATCTTACAGTTTTTCAAAGCATCCAACATTTTAAATTCTGAAATTTTCCTGATCATAACCTTTTTTATTCTCACTGTAGCTTTTGTTGGCATTTCTGATCTCTATAAAATTTCCTATTCACTAGTTCTACTGCCTCTATTTTTTTAAATTAACATATAATGTATTATTGGTTTCAGAGGTACAGGTCTGTGATTTACCAGTCTTTTTTTTTTTTAAATTTTATTTATTTGAGAGAGAGAGAATGAGAGATAGAGAGCACGAGAGGGAAGAGGGTCAGAGGGAGAAGCAGACTCCCCACTGAGCGGGGAGCCCGATGCGGGACTCGATCCCGGGACTCCAGGATCATGACCTGAGCCGAAGGCAGTCGCTTAACCAACTGAGCCACCCAGGCGCCCACCAGTCTTATATAATATCCAGTGCTCATTACATCACATGCCCTCCTTAATGTCCATTACCCAGTTACTCCATCCCCCTACCCCCTCCCCTCTAGCAACCCTCAGTTTGTTTCCTATGGTTAAGAGTCTCTTATGGTTTGTCTCCCTCTCCGGTTTCCTACTGTTTTATTTTTTCCTCTCTTTCCCTATGATCCTCTCTTTTGTTTCTTAGGTTCCACATATCAGTGAGATCATAAAATTGTCTTTCTCTGATTGACTTATTTCGCTTGGCATAATACCCTCTAGTTCTATCCATGTTGCTGCAAATGGCAAGATTTCATTTTTTGATGGCTGAGTAGTATTCCATTGTATATATATACCACATCTTCTTTATCCATCTGTCGATGGACATCTGGGCTCTTTCCACAGTCTGGCTATTGTGGATACTGCTGCTATAAACATTGGGGTGCAGGTGTCTCTTCGGATCATTACATTTGTATCTTTGGGGTAAATACCCAGTAGTGTAATTGCTGGGTCGTAGGGTAGCTCTATTTTTAACTTTTTGAGGAACCTCCATACCGTTTTACAGATTGGCTGCACCAGCTTGCATTCCCACCAACAGTGTAGGAGGGTTCCCCTTTCTCCACATCCTCGCCAACATCTGTTGTTAGATGACTTGTTAGTTTAGACATTCTCACTGGTGTGAGGTGGTATCACATTGTGGTTTTGATTTGTATTTCCCTGATGCCGAGTGATGTTGAGCATTTTCTTCATGTGTATCTTGGCCATTTGGATGACTTCTTTGGAGAAATGTCTGTTCATTTCTTTTGCCCATTTCTTTATTGCCTCTAGTTTGAGTTCCCTAACCTCTGCCCACTCTATCTGGATTTTATGGGCTGCAACTTCAGACATATTCACCACAATTGAAATATTTCTCTATCCCATTTTTACTATGCCAATTTGCAATAATTAAAATGTAGTATATCCACAATGGAATATTATTCAATACAAAAATTAAAATGAAGTATAGATGAACTTTGAACACATTATGCTAAATGAAATAAACCAGAAATAAAAGGCCACATAGTATATGATTCCATTTATAGGGAATATTCAGAATAGGCAAATCCATAGACAGAAAGTGGATAATCGGTTGCCAGGATCTGGGGGGCAGAAAAGAGAAGAGGGCAAGAGAAAACAACTCTTAGGCAATCCAGGGGGAGGTTTTATTAACTAAGAGTATCTTAAGTATATATACACCTATATTTACCAATGGGGTAAATCCCTTTTCTCTGAGAAAAAGTGGTTCAAGATTAGACAATCAGCTATGTATCATTCATTTGGTCATCCTACGTACCATAAACAAGTTTTGATATATTGTGGGCATTCATAAAACTGCCTGTCTAGTCACCATCCCCATTCTCCCAGGAACTTCATTCTTCCCATACCCCACCTCCCTCCACATGGCTGCTAATAGAGCCGTCATGTTCCCACAGGGTCCTGGCCAGAGTTAGTTGATATTGGGTGGGTACCTTTTTGCTGAGCCAATACATCTTTTCCAAGATTTTATTTTATTTTTTTAAAGATTTATTTACTTTCAGAGAGAGGAAGAGTGAGCGAGAGCACATGTGTGTGTGTGGGGGGGGTGCTCAGAGGGACAGGAGAGAGAGAATCTCAAGCAGACTCCCCACTGAGCATGAAGTCTGACATGGAGCTTGATCTCACAACCCATGAGATCATGACCTGAGCCAAAATCAAGAGTTGGACACTTAACCAACTAAGCCACCCATGAGCCCCAATCTTTTCCAAGATTTTAAAATTTGGAATCTAGAAAGCAAAAATCAGTCCTGTTGGCAGCCATGTTTCCTGCCATGAGAAGCATGTAACTGCAGTGAGAAGATGAAGCCAACAAGAGAAGAGAGGAGAGATGACAAAGATATTAGAGGCAATCAATTCTCTTATTCCTGTTCTTCCTCAGACTTAGCTGTGCTTTGCTCATCTCAGGTTTAGCTATTTAATCTTTCCTTTGATTCAATAAACTGATAACTGACCCTTTTATCTGTTTTTTTTTCAAAATTAATTTTTGTCACTTACAGCCAAAATAAAGAGAACCATACAATTCCAGAAAGACAGTATATTCAGAGTGGACTCATTTTGGGAAGCTGGTGAATTTTTATAAAATAATAGCACATATTTTCATTAGTGTACATTTTATCATGTACTTATTAACTCTCCATTAGAAGTACATCTTTAGTATACTCTAAAATATCTAATAGTACTGTTAGGCACAGAGAAAACAAGGACCATGGATTTCCTGCTAGGAAATATTTGCACTATACCCAAATTGAAGAAAGCAATTGGTTTTATACCACCCCAAGATTTAAGAATTGACAAAATGTAGACTATGTAGGTAAATCCAGCCCTCAAATCATCATCTTTCTTGGCTCATTTTCCCTCATTCTGAGTGTTATATAGGTTCAATTAAAAGTATCATACGTGACTCCTTTACAACTTGCTCTTAAAGAATTGAGAACAAAGGGAGAGGACTCAAATTACTAAAATGAGAAGTAAAAGTGGGGACATTACTAGTGATTTTACTGGAACTAAAAAAGATTATAAGAAAAGATTATGGACAATTGTATGCTGACAAATTGGATAGCTTAGATAAAATGGACATTCTTAGAAACACACAAACTACCAAAACTGGCCCAAGAAGAAATAGAAAATTTGAATAGATCTAAAGTAGTAAGGAGACTGAATGAGTAAGCAAAAACTTTCCAACAAGAAGAACCCATAGCTTCACTGGTAAATTCTACCAAACATTCTAAGAATTAATACCAATTCTCAAAATCTTCCAAAAAATTGAAGAGGATATAACACTTAACTCATTTTATAACACCAACATTAGCCTGATACACAAACCAGACAAAGACATGGCAGAACATATAAAGAACTCTTATAACTCAACAAAAAACAAACAACCTGATTCAAAAACAGGCAAAGGATCTAAACAGACACTTCTCCAAGAAAGATACAAATGGCAATAAGCACATGAAAAGATGTTCAGCCATCATTAATCGTAAGGGAAATACAAAATCAAAACTGCAGTGAGATACCACTTTATACCAAGATGCCTATTATTAAAAGAACAAAAAATGAAAAATAACGAGTGTTAGTGAGGATATGGAGAAAATGGAACCCTTGTGCATTGCTGGTGGGCATATAAAACGGTGTAGTTGCTGTGAAAACAATACGGTGGTTCTAAAAAAAATTAAACACAGAATTATCATATGACCCAGCAATTCTATTTCTAAGTATAAACCCAAAAGAATTGAAAACAGGAACCCAGCAGATACTTGTATACCAATGTTCATAAGGGCTTTATTCACAATGACCAAAAGGTGGAAAAAACTCAAATGTCTACCAATAGGTAAATGGAGAAACAAAATGTGGGATACTCAGCAGCCACAAAAAGGGATGAAATTCTGATACAGGCTACAGCATGGATGAACCTTGAAAACATTATGCTCAGTGAAATAAGCCAAACAAAAAATAACAAGTATTGTATGAATCCACTTATACGAAGTACCCAGAACAGGAAAACTCATAGACAGAAAGTAGAATAAAGGTTACCAGGGTCTGGAGGGAGGGAGAAATAGGGAGTTATTGCTTAATGGGTACAGAGTTTCTGTTTGGAATGATGAAAAAGTTCTAGAAATAGTAGTGATGGTTACATAACATTGTGAATGTACTTAATGACACCAAATCATACATCTAAAAATGATTACAATGGCAAATCTTATGTTGATTTTACCATTTTTTTAAATAATTTTTTTCTGTTCTAACACTAAAGCTTAAGAAGGCTCAATTATCAAGCCTAATTGGTAGCAAAAGCAGATGATGTAAAAACAACTGCAGGCTGACTTTCACCATTGGTTGGCAGAAATAAACCAGTGTTTCTAAAGAGGAACAACTACAGGAAATCCTATCAAAAATGTTAGGTAATTATGTAGCCTAATAATAAAAAGGTTCTCTAATTTAGTGACATGAATTGCACAAAAATATGCAAGGAATCAATTAAATGGACCCACTTTAAAAAATGTATTATTGAGGTATAGTTGACATGTAATGTTATATTTGTTTCAGGTGTACAACATAGTGATGCAACGATTCTATACATTATGCAGTGCTCACCATGGTAAGTGTAGTCACCATCTGTCACCATTCAATGCTATTACAACATTACTGACTATATTTTCTATGCTGCACTTTTCATTTCTGTGACTTATTTATAACTAGAAGTTTGCATCTCTTAACACCCTTTACCTCAAATGGACCTACTTTTGAAGGGCCTGGGTATCATCCAGGGATGATTTGCTCAGAGTTCCCTGTGGTGATGAAGGAAGCTCTTCAGTGAACTTATGACAAGGTTCTTCAAGTTACAAAGAAATTGTTTTCACCGGCAGAGCCCAGGTGAATAGCCCTAAGTTGAAGGAAAAACAAAGAAATGGGTCTGCTCCAGGCTCAGGTATGATTGGCGTGGTGCCTAAAATGGTCTGACAGTCTACTGAAGGGAACAGTCTATGGTCCCCAGTAGGGCCCACAGAACTACAATAATTCAACAACTAATTTATTTAAAAACAACAGAAAAATAACAGAAATATAATTCCCTGACAGAACAAGGGAGAAGCAAACCAGCACAGTATAGAGACATAGCTGCCAATGTAGGAAATGTTTTATACATAAATTATACTAGTTATTAGCAATGTTATTAACTTTGCACAAACCACAGGTTTAGCATTTCTTGCTAATCTAATCAAGGCCAGGCCTCTCGCTGGTGCTAAGCTAAACTTCAGTTAACTATTCAAGATGTCAAGTCAATACCTTCTAATAGATTTCTAATTAGGCTTAAAATTAGTCCATGTCTTTCAAATCCATTTGCTACAATTTCTTGGTTCTAGTGAGTCCAAAGAAGATTGGAATGTAAAAAAGGTTAAAGAATCACGAATCTACACCTAGCTAGTGGGTCTTTTAGGATAAAGAAACTTTCTAAATTAAAGTTATGCTCCATTATTTGAGGACAAAGAGGAGTCTGACAATCAAAAGAGGATTCTTATTATAATTAGAGTTCCTGTATGCTAGATAAGTACATGATTTAAACATGTTTCTGTCTTCATACCAACTCCACAAGTTATACATTTTCTAGAAGATGAAAATTTAGGGTCAAAAAAGTGAAATCATTTGCTCATGGATCATACAATCAGTAATGATACAGCCAAAACTTTAGTTTTGACTCTGAAGCCCATATATTTTCTAATCTTCCACTCTATTACTGGAGTTGAGGGGGGGGGTAGACAGAAACACTGTATTGACCCAAGGGTATTTCAGAGCTTTAAAGCCCAGGCAGTCAAGAGGCTCCTAAAGTGCTTATGACTTAAACACTTTTAAGAGTGAAAGCAAGTCTGCGAAACAGCAGTAAGCACAGAATGAGGACACAGCAGAAGTTAGCCATAAACCTGTAACAGTGACAAACTAAACAAGGAAATAGCCTTTTATAAGAATATGGTATATACCTCTTCCCCCCAAAAGTTGGTTTTGTTTTAAAAGTAATTTGTTTTAACAGTCATAGTTCAATTTATATCTCAAAATACAAATTCATTAAAGCAAAATTATAAAACATTCTACAATTGAAACATATGCAGAGTTTTTACAAGGTACTTGGAGTAGAAGACAAACAGTCAACAGCAGAAGAAAAGAAGATTAGAAACTTGGGGAGACTTACTTGACATAAGGGACTGTCTCTCTCTCTCCATTCCTCTAAAAATGGAATATGGCATACTTTATACCTGCTCCCCTGTGCTGCCTCATTAACCTTTTATTTTGTAATACAGGTGTCAATAACATTTATTTTAAAATGCTATGCTTGGATACTTACTTCAACTTTATAGGTAGAAAGAGTATATATGCTTAATTTGAAGTTCAGAGTTTAAAAAAACCCCTCAAATTAAGGTGGTTATGTGATACTTAATTAAAGTGGCGGAAAGTAGACCACTCAACATGTCTGCTATTTCAAACAAGAAGACTGAATTATGTTGATTACTTGTCAATGGGAAAAAGAGGTCAGAAAAGGTTGCTTTGTTAACTGCTCACTTTTTAGACATACTGATCAGAGTAGTTCAAAGAATGTTTCATTTTGAACTGTTCTGAGACTCTTTATGGACCAGAGAATCAGGTCTTACTATCTTTCCAATTGGCATTTGACCTATTGTAAACCTAAATATCATTAAGATAATAAGAACCATCAGATTCTTGGGGTGCCTGGCGGGGGCGCTCAGTGCGTTAAGAGTCAGACAGACTCTTGATCTCAGCTGGGTCTTGAGTTTAAGCCCTGCACTGAGTTCAAGCCCTGCTGGGTGTGGAGCCTACTTAAAAAAAAAAAATCATTATATTCTTATTAAAGATTAAATTTATTATTAAAAGATATATAGTTCAAATGAAAATCTTTGGAAATAAAATCCTAGGTTATAAGATACACGGGTTAAATCCTACGTATTTCTCGTGTCAAATACCTGGATATTGTCGGCATGCTATTTAAGCTCTTTAGTATTCAAAATTATCATCTTAAAGCCACAAGAGTTAGTTAGGCTGAAGTATAAATCAAATTTATTAAAGCTTCACCAAAATACTTTAAAATTCCAACTAGTATATTCAAATTAACAGGCATTTAAATTGTTTGTGTGCTCAGCTTTATGTTAGCCTGGCATAGTGACACCAACATGTAAGAAGACATGACAGCCTTATGAGAAAGCAAGACCAACATATGAAGATCAGAGACAAGTAAACATTAAATACAATAAAATGCCACTACAGATTTAGCAGTAAGTGGCCTTTTGTTTCAACATATAGTATTTATTTTTTAAAAGATTTTAATTATTTATTTGAGAGAAAGAGTGAGTGTGAGCTCGAGGCAGAGAGGGGCAGAGGGAAAGAATCTCAAGCTGACTTGGGGCTCAATCTCATGACCCTGAGATCATGACCTGAGCCGAAATCAGAGTCCGATACCCAACTGACTGAGCCACCCAGGTACTCCACCAACATTTCGTATTTTAGAACATTTAAATTGGCTGCAATGTGAAGGATGGACATAGGAAGAGAAGCAAGCTTCTTGCCTTCCCTCTCTCTTGCTGCCACCCTGAATAATGAAAACAATGGTCACAACCTTAGAATGATGGAGCAGAAATCAGGAAAAAACCTGTGTTCCTGACAACTTTGTGGACTTGCATCCCACCCCTCCATTGTAACTCTGGCACTTAATTTTACATGAAAAATTTTTATTTCCTTATGCCATTAAAATTCTTTCTATCATATGCACCAAAGTCAAATCTCAGCTGATAAGAAAAAACACTAAGCTATCTATTAGGTGTACTAGGTATTTTTATTAAAAAGTGATCTGCTTATAAACATTATATCTGTGTTAAATTTATTTTGAGTCACAGTACTGTGTTTTTCAATACAACCAATAAAGCTGAATAAGACTTTCAAACTTGAAAGTTACTTTGTCACTGGCAATACAGATTTCAAGTCATATCTGTTTCAGAAAACTGAAAACCTGAAGAAGGAAAATAAATATAACATCTATGATTTGTGGCTGTGGTGATCAAAGAGCAATATGAGGGATCCTTGTAGCAATAGAAATGTTCTTTATCATGACTGTATCAATGTCAATATTCTGGTTGTGATTCTGTACTACAATTTTGCAAGGTAGTGCCGCTGGGAGAAATTCTGTATTATTTTACAACTGCATGCGAATCTACAGTTATCTCAAAATAGAAAGTTTAATTTAAAAATACTAATGATAAACATTGGGAAATATTAACCCTAAAAGCATTCATTTCACATCACGGGAAAAAAATCGATAAGATACTAAAAAGCTATAGTAAATAATGACACTGTAGTATTGGCAAAAGGATAGACATACAGATCAATGGGAAAAAAAAGAGGCCCAAGATTCCATTTATATTTATATTCTGGAAAGGGCAAAATTACAAGGACAGAAAATAGATCAGTGGTTGTCCTATAGGCTAGGGTAGGAGGTGGGGGCAAGGGTAGACTACAAAGGGGGACAACAGAACTTTTGGAGAATAGTAGAAATGTTCTATGTTTTATTGTGGTCGGTTACATAACTGTCAGAAGTCACAACTATACATTTAAAAATGAATTTTATCATAAGAAAGTAAAGTAGTGCTTTAATAAAACTTTATTAGTTTAGACTACTTAGGATAAAGGCTGATCTGAATGTAAGTTATTTAATTTATTCTTTAGCTTAAAAGAAAAACATTTATTGTTTTTCTAAAAATATTAATGCACATGAGAAAGGCTAATTGAAGTAGGTCTACTTGTTAGATCTCAGTGAAGTATGGATCAGTCCTGTGATACTTATCAGAAGAAAGGCCAGAGAGTTCTGTGTAATGAGAAAATTATGTCAAAGAACACCTATTTTATAGTTTGCTTCTACCTCAACCATAATAATTATAAAAATTCATCTAAAAATCCATTCTTCATGAAAAAAGAAGTTCAATATATGGGTATTGTCTCTTACAACTTGAGTTAGTCAAATCAAAGTCAGATGGGTTCTGCACATCAAAATATAGTGCATAAAAAATAACTAAGAATTGGCAAAGAAATTATTATATACCCAACTAACAAATTAAGATGACAAAATTATACCAATTACTTCCTGTGTTCCCAAATTCTAGCTGGAAGCTCAAAGGAAATAACCTGAATTTTTTTTTTTTTTTTACTATCCTTAAGGTCAATAATTCTTTTTTTTTAAATTATTTATATATATATTTATTTATTTGTCAGAGAGAGAGAGAGAAAAAACACAAGCAGGGGGAGGGGCAAAGGGAAAAGCAGGCTCCCCACTGAGCAAAGAGCCTGATGTGGGACTCCACCCCGGGACCCTGGGATCATGACCTGAGCTGAAGGCAGGCGCTTAACCAACTGAGCCATCCAGGCGTCCCAGGTCAATAACATTCTTAATGTGGTAACAATGAAAATCAACACACTGACTGACTCACTGACTGGAAGCAGATGAAGATGCAAGCATTCCTTCATAAAGATAACTAAAAGATAAAACATCAGCCCATTCTAATGGCCAATCATAGCAAATTATTATTGGAGTGCTAAATTAATTTGGCATTACAGGATCTTTTACTCATTCTATTTGAATGTTAGTGATATATTCACTAACAAAGTAAAACTTATCTATGTCTTTTTTCCCCAACTTTTGCTGAGGAATTACTGACATACATCACTGTAGAAGTTTAAGGTGTACAGCATGAACTGATGTACGTATTCTGTGATTATAATAGATCCAGCTAACATCCATCATCTCATACAGATACAATAAAAAGAACAAAAAAGGTCTTCTCCTTTTGATGAGAACTCTTGGGATTTCTGTATTCATTTAACAGCTTTCCTATATTTCATATAGCAGTTGTTAGCTACAATCATGTTGTACATTATATCCCTAGTACTTATTTAACTTGTAACTGGAAGTTTGTACCTTTTGACTACTTTCCTCCAATTCTTCCTCCCCTCTATGTCCCTTATGGCATTTTTCATTCAATCCTTTGTTGGTCAGTCATATGTATTTCACTTATCTTTGCCCTGCAAACTCTATCCTTATTACCTATGTTCTGCTGGAGAACAGTAAGTACTAATGCTTTACTCATACTGGATTATCCTGTAGCATCCAACACAGTGGTTTATGGAGAAAATACTGAATTTAATTGGCTAAAACAAAAAAATATGACTCAAGATTCTATCCCATCAAGTTTTATTTTCTTTATAACACTGATCAAATGAATTATCATGTTGATTTGTGTGTTTCTCTCTCTTGCACTTGAACATAAGCCCCTAGTTCTTGTCTTAGTCACTACCCTCCTTTCAAAACCTACAAGAGTAACAACTGAGCACACAATGCTTACTGAATGAACCATATAAAACTTAGCTTTGTGTATACTTTAAGTATTAAATTAGAATATTCCCTACTACCTCCAAGAAAAAGACATAAATAATTGCATTTTTCATTCCTGGCAACTATGTGAAAAGATAGAAAAATCAAAAAATAAAAATTATATTCTTCCCTATGCTTGCAGTCACCTTTTGTTGTTAGTAAATAGCATTCTTCCATCTGCAAGCAAAATATTTGAAAAGAAGAAAGCTTAAACGGCTCGGAGTACAGAAGTAAAATAATTAAGGTACCCTGTGGGGGCGCCTGGGTGGCTCAGTCGGTTGAGCATCTGCCTATGGCTCAGGTCATGATCTTGGGGTCCTGGGATTGCACCCCCAATTGGGTTCCCTGCTCAATAGGGAGTCTGCTTTTCCCTTTCCCTCTGCCCCTCCTCCTTGCTTGTGCTCTTTGTCTCAAAAAAAAAAATCTTAAAAAAGAAAAATTAAGGTACCCTGTGACAAGAACAATGACAAACAATTTAAAGAACAAGGGAACCTGTTTAAATATTGAGAATTTTTTTTCCCCTTTGAATCAACAGTCAAAAGATGATGCTGATTTTCAGACACTTAACCTTATGACCTGTATCAATCACTCTTAGAACAAATGATCAAAAGTTAATCTAACCACATATGTATAATCCTATCTCTCTTCATACTCAGACAAATTATAAAATGCTCAGGTAAAGGGAAAAGTAAATAGTGGGTGATCAATGAGTACATTCAACTATAATCTTTTAATCCTGCTTAAGTGCTATCCTTTAATATTTATGTATGTATGTATGTATTCCTCCCAAACAGAAGCAGATTCTGACACTACCTGTATGTGGAAATTTCACTTGTGACCTTGATCAAGTTTTAATTAATTAACGTCTATGTATGAACTTCTCAACCGTAAAATGAGCAAATGAGCTCTTATTACATAAGCTGTTGTGGGAATTAAATATCATATAAATAAAGAGCTTAGAACAGTGTGTGGCATGTAGTAAGCTCTCAAAAGTTTACAGGGATTGGCATCATCTCCCTAAAATGATATGTAGCAAACTCTGAAGAACAGTGACTATGATGTAAGAAAATTAGGGACTGACTTAAATGAGTCATCACAGCTGTGAGACTCTTCACTCATCTCTGACAAGCACAGGAAGGATCTAACATTGACTGAGTGCTTTATGTGCCAGGTACTATGCTGGCCTACTAACAAATACTATCTATTGTGGCAGATTATTGCAGGTATGGCCCCCATTGAATCATACCTCTTCCATCCCTCCCACATTAACTCTGGATTTGTTCATGTGATTTGCTTTGGTCAATGCAATACTAGTAAACAAAGTGTGCTAAGGCTTGAAATGTGCTTGCACAGTGGAGTTTGCCCTCTGTTGCTGCTGGGAACCCTGCTACCGCCTTGGGAACAAGTTTGGATTAGCTTCCTGAAGGATGAGAGGCCGCATGAAAGTAGCCACCCTAGTCTGAGGCCCTAGACATGTGAGTAAGGCTATTCTAAAGTAGAGGACTTGATAATCCAGCCCCAGACCATAAGAACATTCCAGCCAACCAACTGTGAGAATGTTTACTGATTTAGGCCACTAAATTTTGGGGATGGTTTGTTATGCAGCAAAAGCTAATACAGCCACCATATGAATATAGATATTACTTCAGTTTTACAGATTATGAAAGAAGATTCCCAGAAACAAGAGTCAGTTTGGCTCCAAAGGCCTTTTCCACCCTACCAAGCCACTTCTGCATGCCAAACTCTGAGGTTCTAAACAAAAAGGGGATCTCTGGGATTTTATTCTATAACCCTTATTTAAAGCAGTAACCCTTCCCTCATTCCAGGAATTAGCACACTATGGCCTATAGGCCAGATCAAACTTACCTCCTGTTTTTTTGTATGTATGGTCTGCAAGCTAAGTGTAATTTATACATATTTAAATGGTTTAAAATAAAAATCAGAAGACTACTTTGTGATATGTGAAAATAATAGGATATTCAAATTACAGTATTTATAAATAAAGAACTACTAGAAAACAGCCATGCTCATTCTATGTCTATGGCTGCTTTTGCACTGTAACAGCAGAGTTGGGTGGCTGTGACTGAAACCATATGAACTACACAGTCTATAGTATTTACTCTCTGGCCCTTTATTTAAAAAAACGTGTACTGAACTCTGCTCAGAATTATTCTCTCGGCATATGTTTTTAATTTAAACAAAGGATTTTGCCTGGCCTTTAGTGATGAGTAGATTCTATTTGTACTTTTTTTTTTTTTTAAGTAGGCTCCATACCCAGTGTGGAGCCCAACGTGGAGCTTGAACTCATGACCCTGAGATCAAGAGTTGGGACACTTAACTGACTGAGCCATCCAGGTGCCCCTCTATTTGTATTTTTACCACTCCTTTTCCTTTCATCAAAAGTTTTTTTAACTTATGTCATTTCACTCATTTCTCCTTTAACTTTTATCTTTGGATGGTCTCTGACTTTGTCTAAGATAGATAACCCCATTTTTAAAATAGTAATTCAGAACCATAGGTCAAATGAATTCCACTTACATACAATACTATTGGCCTCTAAAACAGCATGGAAAATTAACAAACTACAATTTTATCTTGTTCTCACAAAAATTCAAATTGTTGTATGAGGTAAGCTGTTCATTGAAAACTGATCTTATATTGGCCACATGAAAAAGAGCACGAAGTAGGTAGGAAAAGATACAGGACACAGATTTTATTTAGAAGAGGCTCAAATTTCTCAGACCTGAACCTGTGTAATAACCATGTAGAAATGAACTTCCCTTTTATTTCTAACAGCAATCTCAGGACACTTAAGTAGATAAACATAGTCTCCCCTCTTTTGTCATATTAGCCTCTAATATTCTCCCGCCACAAGGAACTAAGAACTTGAGAACTATTGTTCTTCTTCACCACCCTGCTACTAACCAGTTCATTGAGATACAAATTGAAGCAAACAAACATTTGATTCTCCTTTATGTTAGGAAAGAGGTGAACCACAATTTATTAGCCAACTCCCCATTTTTATCATTTTTTCTTACCCCCATAGTAATGACTGTAAGTCCTGGTGGAGATTCAGCTGACTGTACTTGTTGTTAGTGCAAAGGATCAATAAAGAAGTTGCCACAGAGACTAACTACCCTCACCCACAACATTTAACAAAGACTTTTGAAAGGCATTAGGCAGATGCTCCTAATGGCTAATGCAACTTGAAGACCCTTAGAATACTAAAGAAAATGAGTTAAGTTTGTATGATTAAACTTTACTCAACTATTTTGTTGAGCTGAACTATTTTGTTGAGTCCATACAGAAATACAACATAAGCTTTACAGGTGATTTAAAATAAACTTGTTTAGAAAAAAAATTCATTTTCAGAAGCACCTAGATGGCTCAGTCAGTTAAGCATCAGCCTTTGGCTCAGGGCATGATCCCAGGGTCCCGGGATTGAGCCCCACATCGGGCTCCCTGCTCAGCGGTGAGCCTGCTTCTCCCTCTCCTCCTGCTCCCCCTGCTTGTGCTCTCTCTGACAAATAAATAAATAAATCTTTAAAAAATCATTTTCATTTATTTTTGTGACTGCTTAGGGATTTTCAAAGTATAAAAATGTTTCCCAGGATGTCCTCCTAATTTACATTATTATGCAAGTAAATAAGGATTCTAAATTTTAACTGTTGAACTTGCAATGACAATCTAGGAATCAGGTTGTAAGTCTGGGTCTTTGGTACATACAACAAACACAATATATATCTAAAGAAGGTGGTTTCCACTTTAACTTAGAATTCCAAAGAAAGAATAGTTGTCCCAAACAGCCTTTTTCTTTTTTTTTTTTTTTTTTGGTATTAAAAATTTTATCAACATACGAGGGTCACTGGAAACAATTTGGGGATGTTGCTAAGGACTCTCTTTGGCTGAGAACCAGAAATTTTGACCTTAAAAGATCAGTACTGGGGCACCTGCCTGGCTCAGTCAGTAGAGCACGCAACTGGATCTCAGGGTTGTGAGTTCGAGCCCCATGTTGGGTGTGGAGCCTACTTAAACAAACAAACAAAAAAGATCAGTAGTGTAAGCTGAGCGATAGAAAGCCTTCTTTCTGAAAAAGAGTTATAAAACATGGAGTGCCTAGGTGGCTGAGTTAGGTGTCCAAGCCTTGATTTTGGCTCTGGTTGTGATCTTGAATCCTGGGATGGAGCCCGGAGTCCAGCTCCCCACTCAGTGGGGAGTCTGCTTGAGATTTGCTTTTCCTTTCCCTCTCCCCTCCCTTGTGTGCGTATGCTCGCTCTCTCAAATAAATAAATCTTAAAAAAAGAGTTATAATACAAATTTAATACACATTGATAAAAGTTCTATACTATCTTTACACCTAAATAAGAAGTCTTTCTCCTTTAATCCTTTTTTACTAATTTATATTTTTCTCTCTCTGCCTTCAAATTTCTAGTCAACCCTTTCCCAAAAACTTCTCTTTGATTAATCCCACCTGGATCACGTCACTAACATTCAAGCATGCATGTTTAAATCAAAATCACTAGATTTGGCCCTCAGTTATATCTTTTATGTTCATCCTATCTTAATATATTTAGTATTTCTCTTTGTCTTCAATATTAATGCAGATTAATTATGATTCACTAATACCATTTAGGCCAGCAATATAAAAAAAGAACCCAAGATTTAAAAGTTTTTTCTTATTTCCACTTCTAATAAATACTAAGTGCCTACTTTCTATAGTATAGGTTTTAATGCTAATTTTCTCTTACTGCATCAGACTAAAGTGCTTAAAGCATTCCACCAATGAAACATAGAAAGCTACAGGGAATATACTTCAACAGTTGAATAGTTAAAATCTCTAGTTGGTTGGTCACTATTTAATGCCAAAACCAATACCAGTTTCTAAGATTAAAAAGAATTTTATAATCTGGGTGCCTGGGTGGCTCAGTTGGTTAAGCAACTGCCTTCGGCTCAAGTCATGATCCTGGAGTCCCGGGATCGAGTCCCACATCGGGCTCCCTTCTCAGTGGGGAGTCTGCTTCTCCCTCTGATCCTCTTCCCTCTCATGCTCTCTCTCTCTCATTCTCTCTCTCAAATAAATAAAATCTTTAAAAAAAAAAGAATTTTATAATCTTTACAGGACAATTCTAAAAACAATATTGAACTGTAATCTCTTATGCTTCTTAATTAGGTAACACTGTAAATTTTAAAGATCTCTAAGTAGTATGGGGATAATATTTAGGAAAATCTGGCCATAACTGAAACTCTTTGGTGCAAATCCAATTCTGCTATTTCACTGATTTAAACTACATTGAGTAAAAGGTCTGTCAGTCAAGGGTCAGAGATTATTTTTTTAAACGATTATTTATTTGAGAGAGAGAGAGAGAGAAAGAGACTGAACACACTGAGGGGAGGTGCAGAAGGGGGGAAGCAGACTCCCCGCTGAGGAGGGAGCTAGACTTGGAGCTCATTCCAGGACCCTGAGATCCTGACCTGAGCCGATGGCAGATGCTTAACTAACTGAGCCACCCAGGCACCCAGGTCAGAGATTATTTGGAAAAAAAATCAGTTTTTTTTTTTTAATTTTCAAAGGGAAAAATTCATATAAGGCTAGCAAAAGGAATAACTTTCTCCAGCCTCAGAAAAAGCAAGTAAGCTTTTTTTTTTTTTTTAATATTTCATTTATTTATTTGAGAGAGAGAGAATGAGATAGAGAGCATGAGAGGGAAGAGGGTCAGAGGGAGAAGCAGACTCCCCGCCGAGCAGGGAGCCCGATGTGGGGCTCGATCCCGGGACTCCAGGATCATGACCTGAGCCGAAGGCAGTCGCTTAACCAACTGAGCCACCCAGGTGCCCAAAGCAAGTAAGCTTTTTAGGAACCAATATTTTAATCAGTTTATGCAAAACCAATTAAAAATGCACATCTATGTCTTTTGATATAAGAAGATATCCAAACCACTACTAAGTGAAAAAGCTGCTTGCTACTTCTTTTTTTTAAATTTAGTGTAGTATAGAAAAAAAAACTATGTACTAATTTTTTGACAATGCTTATCTCTGAAAGGAGCATTTAGGAAATGCACTCTAGGACTTCGCCCTTCATAATTTTCTTTGATATATATGAATCTTTATAGGAAAAAAACATTTAAAAAATGATAAACTTCAGTCTTAATAAGCAGAGCACATAACTTTTAATGTAAAGACTTTAGTGTTTTAGAGCAGTTTTAAGATTCATAGTAAAATTGAGAGGAAGATCTATAGACCCCATATACCTCTTGCCGCCCCACATTCATAGCCTCTCATCAATATCCCCCCCACCAGAGGTACATTTGCTACACTGACACATCATCATTACTTGAAGTTCATGGCTTACATCACAGTTCACTCTTGGTGTGTTTCACTATGGGTTTGGACAAATGTATAATGACATGTATCCATCATTACAGTATACAGAGTATTTTCACTGCCTTAAACACCTTCTGTGCTCCACCTATTCACATCTCCCCAACTCTACCTCAACTACTGGCAACCACTGATCTTTTTACTGTCTCCGTAGTTTTGCCTTTTACAGTTGGAACCATACATATGTGCCTTTTCAGATTGGCCTCTATCACACAGTAATATTCATTTAAGGTTCCTCATGTCTTTTCATGGCTTGATAGCTCATTTCTTTTTATAACTGAATAATATTCCATTGCCTGGATATACCAGCTTATTTATCCATTCACCTAGTGAAGGACATGGTTGCTTCCAAATTTTGGAAATTATTAATAAAGCTGCTATACACATTCATCTGCAGGTCTTTGCGTGGACATTAAATTTTCAATTCCTTTGAGTAAATACCAAGGAGTATACAACTTTTGGAAAATTCTGGGTCACCTATCAGTATCATGAGAATTAAAATGAAAGCATCTAGCACAGTACCTAGCTTACAGGAAAGGTTCAATAAATGCTAGTATACTTTCAATTATGCAATGTCTTCTAATGCTACCAAATTATATACTAAGCCAGGCCAGTATACTTAACCATTAACCAGTTGTTAATGTTTATTCCATCTCCTTCTTTCCTATCAGGTACCACTTCTTGCTGTCAGTATACCTACTTTTTTAGAGGTGCCTCTTCATATCTGTTGCTTCAAATCTCCTATGAACTCCAAGAATATCTTGACTGTGACTGTAAAATGTCTGAAAACAAGTTGCCCAAAGCCCAATTTAAAAAAAATTGCCAAATACACAATTATATTCTGATTCAGTTTTTCAGATTCTCTCAAACTCTAGCCCTGTCTGTCCTTCAACTGAGAGAGGACTCAACAATCCCAAATGTGTTATTTGTTGTGTGATTCCCACCTTCTTTTTCCTGATTAAATTCTCCAATTCCAGACCTGGGGGGTGGGGGGAGTGGGGTGGGCAGGGAGTGGAGAAGACAAATTTATCATGTAAGCACTGAGTTCTAGGTCACCATATTCCCAACCCTTCACTGAACAATGATAATAAGGCTGTTAAAAAGAAGATAAAGTTAACTGAAACTTAGACGCCTTAAAACTGCTTGTGTAGCATTTTTTTGGAAGACCACGTACAAAAGTGGGATGACTATCTTCAAAAACAAACAACTATGTCTTTCTTAGACAGTGAAATTGTTAACTATGGGGTTTCCTCTCAGAACTACAATAGAGAAACTGGATTCCTAGTTACAGTGGTCCAAGGAGTTACTGTAGTCCCACATTACTACTGATAGCTCTCAAAAAACAAAAAAAATCCTGTCAAACTGCGTGGCCCCACTATAAACATTCAAATACTAACAAGGCACCTGTATCAAATGGCAATATTATGTAATACAGCTTAAAAAAATTCACATTCATTGTATCATTTCATCCTCTATGGCAAACCTATAAGGTAGGGGTCCATTTAACAGATGAAAAAAGACTAAAGCTTAAAGAGTTTAAATTACTTGCTCAGAGCAAATAAATGGCAGAATCCGAAACTAAGGAGACCATGATACAGTGAAAGAAATGATTTTGTAAGTCAACTCTACTTGAATTTAAATCCTACCACTTACTACTTGTAAGACTGGAATGGGAGCTCCATGACTGTTTTGTTCACTGCTATATCTCCAGTGTCTAGAACAGTGCAAGTCAAAAGCAGGAGATCAGTAATATTTGATAAACATCACCAAAAAAACCTTTGACTTCTTTGGACCTCTATTTCCTCATCTGTAAATGGAAACAATGAGGTCGTATCTGCTGATATATAACATAATAAATATAATATAATATAATATAATATAATATAATATAATATAATATAATAT